>NC_047109.1:74465820-74743320 GCF_902500255.1 Thalassophryne amazonica | reverse complement strand
ATAGTAGTGCTTCACTGTATGAATGGTGCCTGGTTTCCTCCAAACATGATGGCTGGCATTCACGCCAAAGAGTTCTTTTTATCATCAGACCAGAGAATTTTGTTTCTCATGGTCTGAGAGTCCTTTGGGTGGGGTGCCTTTTGGCAAACTCCAGGCAGGCCGCCACATGCCTCATCTGGCCACTCTACCATACAGGCCTGATTGGTGGATTGCTGCAGGGATGGTTGTCCTTCTGGAATGGTGGAGCTCTGACAGAGTGACCATCGGGTTCTTGGTCACCTCCCTGACTAAGGCCCTTCTCCCCAGATTGTTCAGTTTAGACGGGTGACCAGCTCTAGAAATAGTCCTGGAGTATCCAAACTTCTTCCATTTATGGATGATAGAGGCCACTGTGCTCACTGGAACCTTCAACACAGCAGAAATGTTTCTGTACCCTTACCCAGATTTGTGCCTAGAGACAATCCTGCCTCAAAGTTGTACAGACAATTCCTTTGACTTCTTGCTTGGTTTGTGCTCTGACATGCACTGTCAGCTGTGGGACCTTTATATATAGACAGCCTTTCCTATCATGTCCAATCAACTGAATTTACCCCAGGTAGCCCCCAATTAAGCTGTAGAAACATCTCAAGGATGATCAGTGGAAACAGGATACACCTGAGCTAAATTTTGAGTTTCATGGCAAAGGCTGTGAATACTTATGTACAGTAGTGTTCAGAATAATAGTAGTGCTATGTGACTAAAAAGATTAATCCAGGTTTTGAGTATATTTCTTATTGTTACATGGGAAACAAGGTACCAGTAGATTCTGTAGATTCTCACAAATCCAACAAGACCAAGCATTCATGATATGCACACTTTTAAGGCTATGAAATTGGGCGATTAGTAAAAAAAAGTAGAAAAGGGGGTGTTCACAATAATAGTAGCATCTGCTGTTGACGCTACAAACTCAAAACTATTATGTTCAGTCTGCTTTTTTTAGCAATCCTGTGAATCACTAAATTAGTATTTAGTTGTATAACCACAGTTTTTCATGATTTCTTCACATCTGCGAGGCATGGAGTGAACCAACTTGTGGCACCTTTCAGCTGTTATTCCACTCCAAGATTCTTTAACAACATTCCACAATTCATTCACATTTCTTGGTTTTGCTTCACAAACAGCTTTTTTGATGTCACCCCACAAGTTCTCAATTGGATTTAGCACCGTGGATTGGGCAGGCCACTCCAAAACATTAATTTTGTTGGTTTGGAACCAAGATTTTCCTCGTTTACTAGTGTGCTTGGGGTCATTGTCTTGTTGAAACACCCATTTCAAGAGCATGTCCTCTTCAGCATAAGGAAACATGACCTCTTCAAGTATTTTGACATATCCAAACTGATCCATGATACCTGGTATGCGATATATAGGCCCAACACCATAGTAGGAGAAACATGCCCATATCATGATGCTTGCACCACCATGCTTCACTGTCTTCACTGTGAACTGTGGCTTGAATTCAGAGTTTGGGGGTCGTCCCACAAACTGTTTGCGGCCCTTAGACCCAGAAAGAACAATTTTACTCTCATCAGTCCACAAAATATTCCTCCATTTCTCTTTAAGCCAGTTGATGTGTTCTTTGGCAAATTGTAACCTCTTCTGCACGTCTTTTATTTAACAGAGGGACTTTGCGGGGGATTCTTGCAAATAAATTGGCTTCACACAGGCATCTTCTAACTGTCACAGCACTTACAGGTAACTCTACACTGTCTTTGATCATCCTGGAGCTGATCAATTCGTGAGCCTTTGCCATTCTTGTTATTCTTCTATCCATTTTGATGGTTCTTTTCCATTTTCTTCCACGCGTCTCTGTTTTTTTTGGTCCATTTTAAAGCATTGGAGATCATTGTAGATGAACAGCCTATAATTTTTTGCACCTGCGTATAAGTTTTCCCCTCTCCAATCAACTTTTTAATCAAACTATGCTGTTCTTCTGAACAATGTCTTGAACATCCCATTTTCCTCAGGCTTTCAAAGAGAAAAGCATGTTCAACAGGTGCTGGCTTCATCCTTGAACAGGGGACACCTGATTCACAGCTGTGTGTTCCACAAAATTGATGAACTCACTGATTGAATGCCACACTACTATTATTGTGAACACCCCCTTTTCTACTTTTTTTTACTAATAGCCCAATTTCATAGCCTTAAGAGTGTGCATATCATGAATGCTTGGTCTTGTTGGATTTGTGAGAATCTATTGAATCTACTGGTACCTTGTTTCCCATGTAACAATAAGAACTATACTCAAAACCTGGATTAATCTTTTTAGTAACATAGCACTACTATTATTCTCAACACTACTGTAGATGGAACAATGACGAAGAAGGACTCCATCCAGTTTCTTCACTGTCACCTCAAATCAACAGCTAGATGGTTGAAACGTGGCCACCATTGGGTGTTCCAACAGGACAATAATCACAAAGACACATCAAAACTGCCTGTGGGTTGGATAAAGCAGGAATCTGGAATGGTCTTCCCAAATCCCCAAACTCAACCCTATTTAAAATTTGTGGTCTACGCATAAAAGCCGGGTCTGGCCAGGAAACCACCAGTTTATATTAACTCTACCAAATCTGCCTAGAACAGCGGTCAAATATGCTGCCAGAATTATGCCAGACGCTTGTTAATGACTACCAAAAGAACATGGTCGAAGTGCAGCTCGCCAAAGGACATTTAACCAAATGTTAATGGGGGTGTATATATTTGAGCCTGCATGTATAATTTTGGCCCTGTGTGAAGGAGAGAAAATTCAAAATATGTAAAAAGTTGTGCACCAAATTATTGTTTTTAAACTCATTGATGGTGAATGCTGTACAATCATTCCACCCTAACAAAAGAACAGTTCAATGATGTCATTAAAAGCCAAAAATGACCATGACGTTCATGCCCATGATGAGTGTATGTAAACGTCCAACCACAACTGTAGTTTTCACAGCAGGCTCAGGAATAGTAAAGTGATTTCATACTATAGCAATATAAGTAGGGACAAAAATCTTTTACTGTCACATTTTTTCTACTAAGTGTGCACTGAACATACAGTAAATACAGTAAGAGTTGCACACTAGCGACGTGCAGGTTATGAAATAAAGTACTGACAACATATATGTGTGCCCTCTGCTTTCAGATGATGATCATGATGGGTATCATTGGAGTCATTGTGGTGGGAATAATATTCTGTGAGTATCTGATATATTTTCATCTCAAATAAATTGTTTTACTGACTGGAAGAAAAGTTGTTTGTGCTTCTGTTGTTCTTAATTGGTAAAATTATATTTATTTAATTGTACATGTGTAACAGAGGCCAGCAGGTGTCGCTGTGCATATGTAATTAGTAAACCTCACTCCCAACGGCTCAAAAGGATTCTCTGGTTACAAGGCCGGAGCCCTGGTTTTTGGCCTTCTGGTTAGAGAGTCTGACTCCCATGCCAGGAATCGTCAGTTTGCATCCTGAGGGGAGTGAATGGGCGGAGTCAGGAAAACACAACGCAGAGTGCAGCTGCTACACTTGCATATATTAGTTTTAATAAAATTGAATTGACTGATTTATTTAATAATTAATTTGATAAAAATAAAAATTAAATTGAATAAAGTTTTATAAAAACAAACAGACAAGCAGGCCAGTATGCAAAAGTTTGGAAGCCCTTGGCATTTTAAAGTTTCTTAGTTTTATGACATCAAGAAGAATTTAGGCTTCCTTATTTTCAGATTTCTAAAATTATGCCTCTTAAACTCTGTAAAAACAAATCTCTACATGATTATAAAATATCAAAACACCCACACCATGTAGAAATGTACAAAAAGCAGCTGCGTTGATGCAAATGATGCATTGACGTGACTGACTCTAGCCATGTTTACATGGTCATAGTAATCAGATGACTGTAATAAAATGATCTCTCGCATTTACATGCACTTCAGTAATCCGATAATCAGAAAAACCTGGTTTATTATGATTTCACTTCATAAACTGGATTTCTTTTGACATGATTTAAGGAGAAAGGGCAGCTCTTAAAAAGAAAAGCAGAAACGTTATAGAGAAAAGACAGCTCTCTCTCTCTCTCTCCAACTCTCTTTCTCTCATTTCATTTCAATGGAGCCTTACTGAGATGGGAAACATATGTTTACATTGTCAAAGCAAGTGTTACATAGAGCTAAAAATAAAAAAAAAATTAAGAAGATGTACATACAGTTAACAATATTCTACAGTAAATAAATGTGTAAACAGGAGATGTGGGATTGAAATACTGTAATAGTAAAAATTGTGCTGTCAGTGTAAAAATATGCTATCCTATAAAATGTGTCATATTATACATAGATAAAGTGACATAGCAGTTTAATCTTGTTTTGGGTTTATGGTGGTTTATATCTGTTGTTGCATCTTTTCGCGTCACAGCAGCTCACAAACCTTGCTGCTGTGTTTGCACGTTGTTGTACTTCACTCAACAGATACAGAAGTTTGTCAATGTTGGTCATGCTCTCAAAGTCTTTTTGGGTGTTTGTGATCTGTGGGAAATACGTGTCTCTGATGTCTTGGCACAGCGGGCAGGTTGTTAGGAAGTGCAGCTTGGTGTCCACCTCCTGTTGTGAACAGTCTGTCTTCTCTGGGGAGCCAGGTCTGTCTGTGGTGGCCTTTCTCCACGGTGAGGCTGTGCTCACTGAGTCTGTACATGGTCAAGGGTTTCCTGAGCTTTGGGTTGGTCACAGTGCTCAGGTATTCTGCCACAGAGTACTGTCTGTTTAGGGCCAAATAGCACTCCAATTTGCTCTGGTTTTTGGTTGATTTTTTTTTTCCAATGTGTCACATAGTTTTCTTATAATTTGGTTTAGTCCAACAGGGTTTGTGTTTGGTAGCTCTGCTTGTGTTTGTGTCGAGAGTCCCAGAACCAGCTGGCTGAGGAGGCATCTCTCGACAATCTTTCTGTGGATCAGGGCTTTGTTATGGAGCATATTGAATGTCTCTCTCTATGTTTACATTGTCTCTCTCTCCCTCTCTGACTCACTCTCTCTGTCTCTCACTCTGTCTCTTTCTCTCAGCGAGGAAGTTCGCAGAATTGATGTCCTTGCTCACAAAATGTGATATCATGCTTTTAGGAAACTCCGCTCAACTTTAATATATTTGTCTATAAACCGCATAGATCACCAAGAAATTTGCTCTTTAGAACACAAACAACACACAGGGTGTTCGTGAGCACTTGTGTGACCTGGTAAAATTTTTTGGACATACAACGGACTCTCTGAGCTTTGATCTGATGAAGGGCGTTACGAGCCCTGACGAGACAGCCATGCATCCCGCTGAACCGCTGGCGACCCCAAGTGAAAACAAGGGAGCAGCCAAAGGGACTTACTTAATCATTAAGAAGTATAAACAGTATGGTACTGTATGTTACATCTGTCTGGAGGAGGCAGTTCTCAAAAACTGTGCAAGAAGGAGACTGTTGGGGGAAGCCACCCAGGCACTCATCACAACACTGAAGAAGTTATAGATTTCTGTAGATGAAACTGGGGCGAGTGCAGCTTTTATCTGTTGCGCCACCAGACACATCATCATGGTAGAGTGGAACAAAGAAGGAATTTAACATAAGTAAATGGATCAGATGTAGGCTTGAGCTTCCTGTTTGACTTTTGGCAAGCTGCAGCTGAAATTTCACGTCTTGTTTTTCTTTGTGTCACCATGAAAATGCGAGTAGTACAGTGCCATATCTACAACCCCAATTCCAATGAAGTCGACTGTCATGCCCACGTCGACATCATTGCTTGTTGACGGAGTTAGGAAAGCATAATTTAGGCTTTACAACCCCAATTCCAATGAAGTTGGGACATTGTGTAAAATGTAAATAAAAACAGAATACAATGATTTGCAAATCCTCTTCAACCTATATTCAATTGAATACACCACAAAGACAAGATATTTAATATTCAAACTGATAGACTTTATTGTTTTTCTACAAATATTTGCTCATTTTGAAATGGATGTCTGCAACACGTTTCAAAAAAGCTGGGACAGTGATATGTTTATCACTGTGTTACATCACAGTTTAAGAACAAAGTTTCTGAACATTCAATTGCAAGGAATTTAGGGATTCTATCATCTACAGTCCATAATATAATCAGAAGATTCAGAGAATCTGGAGAACTTTCTACATGTAAGCGGCAAGGCCGAAAACCAACATTGAATGCCCGTGACCTTCGATTCCACTGCATTAAAAACCGACATCATTGTGTAAGGGATCTTACCGCGTGGGCTCAGGAACACTTCAGAAAACCATTGTCAGTTAACACAGTTCGTTGCTACATGTACAAGTGCAAGTTAAAACTCTACCATGCATAGCGAAAGCCATACATCAACAACATCCAGAAACGCTGCTGCCTTCTCTGGGCCTGAGCTCATTTGAAATGGACAGACGCAAAGTGGAAAAGTGTGCTGTGGTCTGATGAGTCCACATTTCAAATTGTTTTTGGAAATCATGGACATCATGTCCTCCAGACAAAAGAGGAAAAAGACCATCCAGATTGTTACCAGCGCAAAGTTCAAAAGCCAGTATTTGTGATGGTATGGGGGTGTGTTAGTGCCCATGGCATTGGCAACTTACACATCTGTGATGGCACCATCAATGCTGAAAGGTACATCCAGGTTTTGGAGCAACACATGCTGCCATCCAAGCAACATCTTTTTCAGGGACGTCCCTGCTTATTTCAGCAAGACAATGCCAAGCCACATTCTGCACGTGTTACAACAGCGTTGCTTCGTAGTAAAAGTGTGCGGATACTAGACTGACCTGCCTGCAGTCCAGACCTGTCGCCTATTGAAAATGTGTAGTGCATTATGAAGCACAAAATACAACAACGGAGACCCCGCACTGTTGAACAACTGAAGTTGTACATCAAGCAAGAATGGGAAAGAATTCCACCTACAAAGCTTCAACAATTAGTCTCCTCAGTTCCCAAATGCTTATTGAGTGTTGTTAGAAGGAAAGGTGATGTAACACAGTGGTAAACATACCACTGTCCCAGCTTTTTTGAAACGTGTTGCAGGCATCCATTTCAAAATGAGCAAATATTTGCACAAAAACAAGAAAGTTTATCAGTTTGAACATTAAATATCTTGTCTTTGTGGTGTATTCAATTAGATATAGGTTGAAGGTTGCAAATCATTGTATTCTGTTTTTATTTGCATTTTACACAACGTCCCAACATCACTGGAATTGGGCTTGTACTTCATCAGACATACAAAACGTGGTTGTTTAAATGGGAAAAGCAAAATGTAGCAAATTGTTATAATTAATTGCATATTATGTTTCTTATTGAAACAACCGGTGTTTAAGTTTGTATAGAATTAAATTTTTTGTGTTATAGGAATTAACCTAATTTTTCCTATTTTTTTTTAATCGGAAATATTGTTTTTGTTGTTTGTTTGTTTGTTTCTTTACTTTTTTGATGAGTTTTCTGCTTGTGTCTTTGGTTCACAGTGTACTTCTTCTACTGAGCTGTGCTCAGCCCATCAATCTGAACAGATACGGACTTAAGAATGATACGAGAGGGAAAAGTGCTGCTCCATCAAACCATCCTGCACTTCCACATGATGGTCGTCTTTAGCTTTCTCTTTCTCTCTCTCTCCCTCCATTCTTGTTGCTTTCTCTTTCTTCCACGGGTTTGTTTTGAAGTCTGCCTCTCTCCTGCCTCTGCATGACATTCATTATTTAAGGACACAGGAGGCAGAGTGAACGAGGAAGGGAGCAAGGAGCTCCTCATCACACACAGATCGATGAGATGGAGAGAGCGGAGAAAATAAAGTTTGCTGTCCTTTTCAGTGTCTCAGACGCCAAAGCTTGTTCATGTGACCTTTTTAGAGAATCCTACATTTATAAATTAACATGTTAACTAACACATGGTCACACCAGTCACTGCTGGTAAACAGTTAGATTAAGAGTTCTGTTGTGTTTGTGCATATATTTGTGATCTAAAGCCAGTAGCATTTCCAAAGTTTAGCTAATAGGATTGTTTGTTTCTTTTCATACCAAATTTGCAATGTATGGTGGCCCAGAGAGTGCACAACACTCCCAACTTCAGACATCACAAGTAAATGCAGAAAACACAAATACGAAAGACACCTTCAGTAATTCAACAACAAGCATTCGCCTCAAAAAACATCTTGCAAATTGAGAAAACGCCAAAAAATACAACCTGCAGTGTGTGCAACGATTTAACATTTGACAAGCTTGCTACAGTGTGCACAACAGCACAGATGCTTTATAAATGCCACGACACAATGGATGGAAGTGAGGTTACAACACAAACACACACAAAAGAGGTTTCTGCCCGGAGAACTTTTAATGACTCAATGCGTTACAAATAAAATAATAAAACTTGGAAATATAGCTGGCTCAAGAGTAAAATTATTAATAAAGTAAATAAATAAATGTACTCAGCTCTGCTAAACCGGTAAAGAAATAAAATAGAGCACCTCCAGGCAGAAACATCTCTTTGTTTCCTGTACTTCTGTTGTGTTGTGACTGTTTGCAACACAGCTGTGTTTTTGCTTTATTAAATTCTTGCATGTGCTGCAGGTTATATTTGGTTGTGCTATCTGTGCTTGCAAGCATTTTCTCCATTTACATCATGTTTTTGATGCAACTACCTGCTGTGAATTAATTAAGCTTATTTTTTGTGTTTCTTAGCATATTTTGCATTTCTGAGTGTTGTCTTAATTTGGAAGTGCTGTGGCCTCTCTAGGCCACCATACATTTATTTCTTGCAGTGCTCAGTTCTGACAGTGTGACAACAAATGTGAAAAAGAGAAACAAGACGATATGAGTTTGTAAGGGCAACAAAAGTGAATCAGGGAAAGGCAGTGTGAATAGTTTTTTATTGTAATTAAGTGGACT
This sequence comes from Thalassophryne amazonica, assembly GCF_902500255.1. NCBI lineage: Eukaryota > Metazoa > Chordata > Actinopteri > Batrachoidiformes > Batrachoididae > Thalassophryne > Thalassophryne amazonica. The sequence goes on along the minus strand of NC_047109.1, from coordinate 74,734,405 downwards.
TTAAATGTGAGGTGTTGAATGTTTAGTGATAAAGTAGTTGTACGATTTGTACATGGGTTTTTATAGAGCGGGCAGTTGTGTAGTGGTAGTGTTATGCTTAGCTGCAGACTGTTGCACAGAAACAGAACAGCCACTAAGACAATCTGCTGCACGTGAACGCAGCACTCAGACGCAGCCGAGGGTCTCTTACAGTCTCAGCCATAGACAGATGAATGTGTCACGTCACTTCTCAGACAGGTTCTTTATTGTTTCAGGTGATCAAAGACAATAAGATAAGGGCACAGTTTGAATCATAGACACCTTGCTCTCCATCTGCTCTTCGCTCAGTAATATCAGACTCACCGTTACAGCGAAGTTCATCACCAGGCTTTAATTTCTAACTTGCATGATAACCAGTGTCCACAGTTTTTACCATTTGTGTGTGATTTGTGTACATGCCATGTCTGAAACTGCCGTCCGTGCAGTATCTTTTGTTATTCTTTGAAAAGGACTTGTGTATAATGTAACTATGGTTTATGATAATGCTGCATATGCAATGCAATGATGCTCAAGAATTTGCCAAAGTTTGTTACATCACTTGCTTTTGAGAGAAAATAATATCCAGATACTGCAAATAACTGCTAACATAATTTACTGTTAGAACGTTTAGTATAGAGGCATAGTACACATCTCAAGATATTGTTCGAAAAAAGTTCAGTTTCCTCTCTTTGGAAATAGTTCAAGAGCTGTTAAATTGTAGAAATTTCAGTAGATTTATGTGTAAATTTCATTTATGCATAATTAAACAGGTTAATTGAAATGATCTGATGATGCTGTGCAACAGTGTTGTTAGGTAATTAATTCATGAAATGGGATGAGTTACAAGCTGAAAATGCAGAGAGAAATGCAACTGGTCTTACAAAAATAAATGCATGATTACTTTTGCTGATGCCAATAAAGAATTCAACAGAACTGTGTGCTGATCCTCTCCTGTGGAACCAGCTCCCAATTCAGATCAGGGAGACAGACACCCTCTCTACTTTTAAGATTAGGCTTAAAACTTTCCTTTTTGCTAAAGCTTATAGTTAGAGCTGGATCAGGTGACCCTGAACCATCCCTTAGTTATGCTGCTATAGACTTAGACTGCTGGGGGGTTCCCATGATGCACTGAGTGTTTCTTTCTCTTTTTGCTCTGTATGCACCACTCTGCATTTAATCATTAGTGATTGATCTCTGCTCCCCTCCACAGCATGTCTTTTTCCTGGTTCTCTCCCTCAGCCCCAACCAGTCCCAGCAGAAGACTGCCCCTCCCTGAGCCTTGTTCTGCTGGAGGTTTCTTTCTGTTAAAAGGGAGTTTTTCCTTCCCACTGTCGCCAAGTGCTTGCTCACAGGGGGTCATTTTGACCGTTGGCGTTTTTACGTAATTATTGTATGGCCTTGCCTTACAATATAAAGTGCCTTGGGGCGACTGTTTGTTGTGATTTGGCGCTATATAAATAAAATTGATTGAGTGATTGATCTTTGGTATGTAACATAATGTATCTTCATTAACTGAAAGTGACAGCAGCCTTTACATGACAGTTTCATTTTCAGTTCCAACAGAGAGAACCAGTAAAAAAATCATCAGTAAATATTTTAAAGGTCAATTTGGCTTGTAAGACCCAATAAATGTATTGATTTACTATCAAATAGTAACAATATTTGCTAAATAAAACAAGAACATTTGAGTTTTATAGTCATCCTTTTTCAGTTACTGTTACCTTTAAAATAATTTGATATAATAGTATTAATAGCTATCAAAGATTTGCACAGGACAACCAAATACTCTATTCTCCCATATTGTATATTGGAGCACCTTGCAGAATAAGATGTAATCATTCTAGTTCCTGATGGCTTTTCAAAAATATTTGGGTTTCAGGTGACTTATACTGTGTTTTCTCATGTTGAGCGTTGGTACGTACCTACTCAGAATATTTTGCCCATATTTAGCTTCTAGAGTTCTTACCTGCAATGAGGTAGCTGAAAGAATGTTTACAATAGTAAATACTTAATTTTTTTTAAGTTTTATTCCTGAGGTTTATGAATTCAGTTTTTGACCTGCATAAAACTGATTTGAACTGAAGATGACTTTGTTCAGAAATGCTGCACACTGGTGAAAATTTACACTAACAACTGTAGATTTGGATATTCTGGGCTCAGGATTTTATTTATTTACTTATTGAGGTTCCACTCTGAAAGGTTTTTCCTCATTATATGGACTTATTTTTAATTTGGTGAGTTACAACATGAGAACATTTATTGAGAGTTGTCTACACATGCTCGCTGGGACAGACTTAACCACTCACTCGCCTAATCATCTACCTATTTGCTATCCAAAGTTTATGTTTTTGATTTGCCCCTTCTGTTGTTGAAGCATATTAAAACAGAAATGAATGGGCGAAGTCTAAAGTCTACAGCACGGTGGATTAGTGGTTAGCACTGGTGCCTCACAGCAAGAAGGTCGTGGGTTTGATTCCCACCTGTGGCCTTTCTGTGTGAAGTTTGCATGTTCTCCCCATGTTTGCGTGGGTTTCCTCCCACGTTTAAAGACATGCAGGTTAGATGAATTGGAAACTTTACAATTGTCCAGGTCTCCCTTGTAATAGAGGTCTCGATCTCAATGGAGCCAACCTGGTTAAATACGTAAAGGTTAAATAAAATCAAATAAATACAGCAGGGCCCTCCAACAATACTCCTGGAATGGACTTGTCCTGCTTGGCTTTCTAAGTTGCCCTGCTCTAGTTAGTCAAATGTAAAGCTGAGAATCACTAGAGTTGTGATTCTGATTAGAGTTGTAGAGCATGTAGACAGAAAAACACTCCAATTTCCAGGAGCAGGTTTGGAGACCAGTCAGAGGAGGTTGTGTTCGTGCATTATGATTGGACAGAGTGTACATAACTGTCCCTGTTGCATCACCAGTGAGAAAGACAGCGTCACAGAGAACCCAAGAAATCAATTGATAAAGCAGATGAAGCTTTTGCGTGAAGAACAAAATGTCTTCAAGGAACTTGAGTTGACCTGACTCATCCAACTGGGATGCCTTGACCTGAATAACTAAGAATCTCCACTGATGTATAAATCATTAGTTTAACTGCAGTGATGTTGGACACCGTGAAATCAGCTGGAAAAAAGGTCTATGGTGTGATGAGACCAAACCTTAAATTCCTGCAGGAAAAACCTGCTGCAGTTTGCAAGAAACCTGAGATTTTGGAGAACTGAACAGTGTGTAGTGAGTGAGTGATGCAGCTGAACGATGTAAACAGAGTTGAAGAGCTCTTACAGGCCACATGTAAAATATTTTGTAGTGTGTTTTCATGCAGTTCAGTTCTAAATGAGGCCCAGTTGAAGATGCATAAAATAATCTCCAAACTATTATAAAACTGTTTTTTTCACCACTTAAAATAGTACAGCATCAGTTGCAAAAAAAAGGAGTATTACAAAAAGAATAACAAAAAGTAAACTGAGTAGACAAAGAAACACCTTTTATTTACACCAGTGAGACATGACATAATACCATTAATCAACAGAACTTGTTACAAAAAAAATGGGAGCATGCAAGCTTCCAACCAGTTTACAGCAAACAGACTGAGGTCCTTCATTGAGTGATTTAGGAGCCTGTGTGCTCCGACATCAAACCTCCGCTCACGCCTGCTCTCTGGCAGGAGAAATGATCAAACAGAAAACTTACCTAATGAACTTATGCAAATCAATTTTTCAGCATTTCTGCACTTTTTTTTTTAAAATAATATCAAAATAAACAATATAACTCAAGTACCAGGAGCATGTTTTAAAAAGTGACACTTTTTGCAGGGAAGGTTAATATTATGCGGCCTGTATATTAAATACATAAATTAGGTCATATCCCAGATGGTTTGTTGCTGCTTTATTTTCAAGTGTAGTTTATGTAAAGCAGTGATGCAAAGTCAGGAAAAGTCTGCAGTAATAATCTAATGTAATCCTTCTACCCTGAGAGAGAGATTTGTTTGTAACTGCAGTAATATGTTTGACCAACATTTGGATAATGTTCTTGCTCGTAATTATTGTACCGATCAGTGGAGGGCAGTAGAGGTTATGCGATATTGGTTTTCAAGCTGGCTGGGTTGAACTCTCTCATCCGCTTACCTACTTTTTTCTTGTCCGAGCCCTAAACTGTTACCAGAAAAACAAATAAGACTGAAAACATGCAATCAGATTTGTTTATCCCAATGTTAAATTTTTATGTTTCTCGGGTTTGACAGAAGTAACAGCGGTCAGGAAGACATCAACATAAAGTTTTTGGTTTATTTGTAACATTGAAATATTGGAATGATATCTCAAAACACATGACTGGATTTTAATGACATTTTGAGGAGTCGTCTTTTGCGAGTTTTACATTTTTGAGCCAGATACAGATCTTTTTTTTTTTTTTTTTTAAATGATTTCTCCCACTGAGTTCCATTTTATTTATTTTTAGCATGAAAAATATGGTTTCCGTGGTCTCGTGGGGGGGTTGCCCCCTGTTTACGGATATGCTACTACATGTGCACTTGTATAGGGGTAGTAAGATCAGAAAAAAAGAGAATGGCAAAGAGTATTTTAAAAAAAACTTCCTCTCTCTCCCTCTATCAAATTATGACATTTATATACATAAAATTTTATTTAATTTCATTTAGGATAGAAAGCAGAAAATAAAGTCCTTGTGGTCTTGGTTTGAGGTCATGATGCTCAGATGGATTGACTGACTTATCTCATGACCTGGTAGAAGAACAGTCCAGTGATGACCAGGAACCCCAGAATGAACCAGTAGGAATCTGAACCTGAACAAACACATTACAATAGAATAGAATAGAAAAGGTGTTTATTGTCAATGCATTTTGCAATGAAATTCTGGTGGCAATTTCCAAACATCTATAAACAAAAAACAACACAAAAGCTTTAAAAAACAACAAACAGCTTCACAGGACAGCAAGACCTTCTTAAAACATCAAAAAGAAAAAAGTGCTTAATAAATTATTAAGGTGCGGTGCCTAATGCTTAGTGAGGCAGGATAGTTTTAGATATGTAAACAGACTGTATTATTTATTGTACATGTTGATATCCATTCCTGAATGTCTGTGTTTGTGATTGTGGGAGAGGGACAGGGTGGGGTGATGAAGGGTACAGCTCTGGGGAAAAAGCTGTTCCTTAGCCTATTAGTCTGTGTTGTGTCCTTATAGTGCAATACCTCTTCCCCGATGGCAGAGGAACAAACAGGGAATGTCCCAGGTGGCTGTTCTCCTTGTAGATGGCCTGTGCTTTACTCTGCAAGTGCTCAACATGCACAGAGTCTAAGTCCAGGAGCTCAGCTCCTACAATCCTCTGTGCTGTCTTCACCACCCGGGACAGATCTTTTCTGTCCTCTTCTGTGTAGCTGCTGCACCACACTGTGCAGCCCTGGCAGAGAATGCTTTCGATGGTGCTTCTGTAGAAGTTCCTGAGCCAAACCAGCCTGCTTCAGCTTCCCCAGGAAGAACATCCTCTGTTGGTCTTTGTCATCAGCAAGCTTGTATCAGGGAGGAGAGAGTGGGGACACAATCCTGGGAGAAGAGAGTGAAGAGTACCGGATTGAGCACACATCCCTGCGGTGTGCCTGGTTCATGGTTATGGTGCCGGATGTCAGGTTCCCCATCCTGACATTCTGAGGTCTTTTGGTCAGCAAATCCATAGTCCATGAACAGAGTGAAGTGGAGAGTCAGAGGTTGGTGAGCTAATGGACCAGTTTATGAGGGATTACAGTATTAAATGTGCTGCTAAAATCTACAAAGAGCATCCTGACATTTGTGTTTGGCTGCTCCAGATGGGCCAGGGCTACGTGAAGGTGCAATGGAGACAGTAGATCTGTTCAACACTTACTATTTTGTCCACAGTTTTGACATCAACACAGAGTGTTGTTTCCTTCATTTCTAAACACTGTCTGTAGTTGGCATGTAAAATATTCCCCTCATTCATAGTTGTGGAAAGACACAAACATACCTGGTTCTGGACTTTCTACCACCACTGTAACGGAGAGAGGTGTGTCCAGGGCTGGGTGAGACACCCTGCAGGTGATGGCGGTTCCAGGAGAGATACTGGAGGGCACAATGACGTGAGAGGTCAGAGAGTACGTGCCGTCACCATGCTGCCGATGGCTGGAGAGAGAGCCCTGATCTGGAAGCCCAGCGGGCTCTGCATCTGTGGGAACGGACCATAACCACTCCATCTGAAAGGCAGGATGGAACAGAATCACAGACAGCTTCACCAAATCAAATCAAATCAATTTTATTTATATAGCGCCAAATCACAACAAACAGTTGCCCCAAGGCGCCTTATATTGTAAGGCAAGGCCATACAAAAATTACAGAAAAACCCCAACGGTCAAAACGATCCCCTGTGAGCAAGCACTTGGCAACAGTGGGAAGGAAAAACTCCCTTTTAACAGGAAGAAACCTCCAGCAGAACCAGGCTCAGGGAGGGGCAGTCTTCTGCTGGGACTGGTTGGGGCTGAGGGAGAGAACCAGGAAAAAGACATGCTGTGGAGGGGAGCAGAGATCAATCACTAATGATTAAATGTAGAGTGGTGCATACAGAGCAAAAAGAGAAAGAAACACTCAGTGCATCATGGGAACCCCCCAGCAGTCTAAGTCTATAGCAGCATAACTAAGGGATGGTTCAGGGTCACCTGATCCAGCCCTAACTATAAGCTTTAGCAAAAAGGAAAGTTTTAAGCCTAATCTTAAAAGTAGAGAGGTGTCTGTCTCCCTGATCTGAATTGGGAGCTGGTTCCACAGGAGAGGAGCCTGAAAGCTGAAGGCTCTGCCTCCCATTCTACTCTTACAAACCCTAGGAACTACAAGTAAGCCTGCAGTCTGAGAGCGAAGCGCTCTATTGGGGTGATATGGTACTATGAGGTCCCTAAGATAAGATGGGACCTGATTATTCAAAACCTTATAAGTAGTTCCCGGCCATTCCAAAATGGACCCAGCGGCAGAAGCGGTTCCATTTGCCGAAAGAGTTCAAGAATACTTGGAGAAAATATGGGAGCAATTACAGTATCTCGCAAACCTAAGTAAACAAACAGATGCCCGCGTTACGGAGCTTGCAGTGCAAGCCGTTCCGCTTCCTGCTGCTCCAGCTGCGGCACCATCGATACTGGTGCAGATAACTCCGTCACCCAGAGATTCGGCTTCCGAACCCATTATTTGTCATCCGGAGCCTTATGCGGGAAACATTGAAGCCTGTGCGACGTTGTTGATGCAATGTTCTCTGGTTTTTGCTCAGCGACCGGCTTCCTTCTCTTCTGATGGTAGCCGTGTCTCATATGTGACAAATTTGCTCCGAGGTGACGCCTTAGCTTGGGTCACTGCGTTATGGAGTAATAACTCTCCATTGTTAGGTTCCTTTAAGGACTTCTCCCGGGAGTTCCGATTGGTTTTTGACCATCCGGTGAAAACAAATACCGTTGCCCAACGGTTGCTGAATCTCAGGCAGGGGAGGCGGAGTGCGGCAGATTATTCCGTGGATTTCCGAATTTTTTCTGCTCAGTCCGGTTGGAATGCCGCAGCTTTAAGAGAAGTGTTTGTGGATGGTTTGAATGATTCATTAAAAGACGAGCTAGCAGTCCGTGACGAACCAAACGATTTAGACAAGCTAATATCTTTGGTTATTCGTCTAGATGATCGGATAAAGGAGCGTGGACGCGAGAGAGGGCGGACATCAGAGCGGGTCTTTTCGTCTCGGGGCTTTCCCCGACACAGATCTGGGCTGCCTCTTCTTCGCCCCACTGTGACTCCTCCGACGGGACCTCTGGCTCCTCTTGCGGATGAGCCCATGCAGCTCGGACGAGCTGAAGCCGCCATATTGCCCCGTCACATAAGCGTCAAGAAAAATAGTGATGACGTATCTCCAGGTGTTCTGGGACAGGCACTATAATGGACACAAAAAATACATAATTAGTTATTTGGGCTGTTTTTGTTTTTATGTAAGGGGTTATAAATTGTTTGGGTGTTTAGAGGCAGTTCTGGTGGAGTGAACGACTGGCGGTTCGGAGCTCGGCTGGACTCAGGTAATCATTATTTGAAGTTAGGTAATTTTTGTTTGAGGATTGGGTCGTTTTGTTTTGTTGTTTTTTATTTCCATGTTTCCCTAACCCCAACCTCACATTCTCTAAGACCGTTCGTCTTTTGGGTTGTGGGGTGGTGCAGGTTGGTCACGCTGAGCGTTTCTCAGAAGACCTCTGCACCTGGGGGGGGGGGTTGTCAGGGGCGTTTTTTTGGGGTTTGGTTAGGGCCCGGTTCGTCTCCAGCCCTGGTGGGCCTTTGACCGTTCGTCATTGGTGTTACCGGGGTGTGGTGCAGCGGGAACATACCTCAGTCGGAGTGGTGGGCCGATCTGTTGCCGTTCGCCATTTCGGTAGTTCCACCCCTCCCGATAGGCTGGTGGTATGGTCGGGTTGGGGCACCGGACGTCTTTCCGGTTTTCCGCTGCGCTTAGGGGATGGGACTGGGTTAGTTTTTCCTGTTTCCTTCCCCAGCTTGGTAGTTTTGTGCCGTTCGCCAAAACTGAGCCGACAATGGGCTCTGGGAGTAATCTGGGGTCTTTCGGGGTGCTGGGGGAGGTAACAGGGTTTGTCGGTTGTTTTATTTGCCCCCGGGGTAGTTTAATGAAGTCTGCCGGGGGTTGGATTTTTGTGTTTCTTATGTTTCCTTCCAGGTTCCACCTCCAGGGTTGATGGAACGGTCCTCTGGGGGGGAATTGGCTTGTGGGGCCGACTAGCCAAGTGTGGCCGGGTCTGGGGTTCCTGGGTTGTGGGGAGGGTGCCTCCTGGGGTTGATGGTACGGTCCTCTGGGGGGCGCTGTTGCTCCATGTGTACCTGGGGACCTCTGTGGGATTCCGGCTTTGGCTGTTTTCTCCTGGAACTGGCGGCAAAGGTCTTCTGGGGGGTGTTGGGCTCTGCAAGCCGTTCTGGGGGGTTTGTTATTTTTCTTTGTGAATTTGTGTTTGTATTGTGTTGCTGGGGCTGTGTTGGGTTTTTGCATTTGGGAGTTTTTCTTTTCTCCCCGGGGTTGGATGGGACGGTCCCCTGGGGAGGGTTTGGGTGGGTTTTGTGGTTTTTTGTATGTTGGGTTGTATATGGGACTTTTTGGGGGTTTTGTTGATGCCAGCCGGCCTTCCAGCCACGGTGCCCTGTCCTGCTGTCTGCTGTGGACCTTGGGAGCGTTACGCCGTCTGCTTGCTGTCGTGGACCCCGGAGGGAGGTACTGTTCTCGGGCCTGGTCTGTTCAGTCGCCGGGAGGCTTCCCGCTGTTGTGTGTTGTATGTTGTGTGTGTAGCTGTTTTATAACTACCCTTTCAAGAATTTTTGAGAGAAAAGGAAGGCTGGAGATTGGCCTATAATTAGCTAAGATAGCTGGGTCAAGTGATGGCTTTTTAAGTAATGGTGTTGTGTGTTGGGGGGTTTGGCTGGATGTTTTTGTGTTGTTTTCTTTTCTTTGCTCTCCAGGTGGTATGCAAACTGGTTTTTGTCTGTGGAGAAGGTGCTGGCAGAAGAATCCTTCACCCTCATCAGCATGATTTGCAGCACCTGTGGATGATGCTCATGTGCAAACTTAAAGACTTTCAGCTGAAGCAGATAATGAGATGGCGTTCTGCATTTAAGCCATGAGTGATTCAAGCAGAATTGCCGGGAACTCGACTTTGTGACGTTCGTTTGTGAGACGCTGAGGACCGCGCCTGGGTTTGACACATCGTGCCTGTGAAGGAGGACGGGTGAGGGACACATGCTGTCAGCACACATCAGAGGTGATTGATTGTCTGAATAAGTGTTAATAGTAATTTTGTATTTTGTTACGCAGTATATTTGAACATTGTTGAGAATTGTGCAGTTTGCTTCTCACGGCCGTGGCGTGCGGACTGATGATCCTCCACCTGTTGTGAGAAGCTGCTCATTTACATAAAGCTTAAAATCAGACCTGAATGTGTTGCTGATAGTGTGTGCCTTTGAAGGATATTAGTTGTAGCTGTTGACTTACCTCACCTCTTCTATCCTTCACAGAGTCAGTTTGTCATGTCCACCTGGGGGGTGTTTGGTGGTGAACTTGAGTCCAGAAGTGCCGGGCTTCGATCCCTTTGGGCGCTGGAGAGCGCACCGCCCTTCACTCCGCCAGACAAACGCACTTTTATGTTGTACACAATTATTGCACAGAGCGGAAAAACAAAATTGTTTTGTTTTTGGAACCGCTTTCTGGTTATTTAGCGCTGGGTTCAGTCAGATGCAGGTCCGCTCCTCAACTCGCGTCGGCACATAACAAATGGTTTAATTACTGCCACCTTAAAAGCCTGTGGTACATAGCCAACTAATAAAGATAGATTGATCATATTTAAGATCGAAGCATTAATAAATGGTAGGGCTTCCTTGACCAGCCTGGTAGGAATGGGGTCTAATAGACATGTTGATGATTTGGAGGAAGTAACTAATGAAAATAACTCAGACAGAACAATCGGAGAGAAAGAGTCTAACCAAATACCGGCATCACTGAAAGCAGCCAAAGATAACGATACGTCTTTGGGATGGTTATGAGTAATTTTTTCTCTAATAGTTAAAATTTTATTAGCAAAGAAAGTCATGAAGTCATTACTAGTTAAAGGAATACTCGGCTCAATAGAGCTCTGACTCTTTGTCAGCCTGGCTACAGTGCTGAAAAGAAACCTGGGGTTGTTCTTATTTTCTTCAATTAGTGATGAGTAGTAAGATGTCCTAGCTTTACGGAGGGCTTTTGTATAGTGCAACAGACTCTTTATCCAGGCTAAGTGAAGATCTTCTAAATTAGTGAGACGCCATTTCCTCTCCAACTTACGGGTTATCTGCTTTAAGCTGTGAGTTTGTGAGTTATACCACAGAGTCAGGCACTTCTGATTTAAAGCTCTCTTTTTCAGAGGAGCTACAGCATCCAAAGTTGCCTTCAATGAGGATGTAAAACTATTGACGAGATACTCTATCTCACTTACAGAGTTTAGGTAGCTACTCTGCACTGTGTTGGTATATGGCATTAGAGAACATAAAGAAGGAATCATATCCTTAAACCTAGTTACAGCACTTTCTGAAAGACTTCTAGTGTAATGAAACTTATTTCCCACTGCTGGGTAGTCCATCAGAGTAAATGTAAATGTTATTAAGAAATGATCAGACAGAAGGGAGTTTTCAGGGAATACTGTTAAGTCTTCAATTTCCATACCATAAGTCAGAACAAGATCTAAGATATGATTAAAGTGGTGGATGGACTCATTTACATTTTGAGCAAAGCCAATTGAGTCTAATAATAGATTAAATGCAGTGTTGAGGCTGTCATTCTCAGCATCTGTGTGGATGTTAAAATCGCCCACTATAATTATCTTATCTGAGCTAAGCACTAAGTCAGACAAAAGGTCTGAAAATTCACAGAGAAACTCACAGTAACGACCAGGTGGACGATAGATAATAACAAATAAAACTGGTTTTTGGGACTTCCAATTTGGATGGACAAGACTAAGAGTCAAGCTTTCAAATGAATTAAAGAGTGTCTGGGTTTTTGATTAATTAATAAGCTGGAATGGAAGATTGCTGCTAATCCTCCGCCTCGGCCCGTGCTACGAGCGTTCTGGCAGTTAGTGTGACTCGGGGGTGTTGACTCATTTAAACTAACATATTCATCCTGCTGTAACCAGGTTTCTGTAAGGCAGAATAAATCAATATGTTGATCAATTATTATATCATTTACTAACAGGGACTTAGAAGAGAGAGACCTAATGTTTAATAGACCACATTTAACTGTTTTAGTTTGTGGTGCAGTTAAAGGTGCTATATTATTTTTTCTTTTTGAATTTTTATGCTTAAATAGATTTTTACTGGTTATTGGTGGTCTAGGAGCAGGCACCATCTCTACGGGGATGGGGTAATGAGGGGATGGCAGGGGGAGAGAAGCTGCAGAGAGGTGTGTAAGACTACAACTCTGCTTCCTGGTCCCAACCCTGGATAGTCACAGTTTGGAGGATTTAAGAAAATTGGCCAGATTTCTAGAAATGAGAGCTGCTCCATCCAAAGTGGGATGGATGCCGTCTCTCCTAACAAGACCAGGTTTTCCCCAGAAGCTTTGCCAATTATCTATGAAGCCCACCTCATTTTTTGGACACCACTCAGACAGCCAGCAATTCAAGGAGAACATGAAGCTAAACATGTCACTCCCGGTCCGATTGGGGAGGGGCCCAGAGAAAACTACAGAGTCCGACATTGTTTTTGCAAAGTTACACACGATTCAATGTTAATTTTAGTGACCTCCGATTGGCGTAACCGGGTGTCATTACTGCCGACGTGAATTACAATCTTACCAAATTTACGCTTAGCCTTAGCCAGCAGTTTCAAATTTCCTTCAATGTCGCCTGCTCTGGCCCCCGGAAGACAATTGACTATGATTGCTGGTGTCGCTAACTTCACATTTCTCAAAACAGAGTCGCCAATAACCAGAGTTTGATCCTCGGCGGGTGTGTCGCTGAGTGGGGAAAAACGGTTAGAAATGTGAACGGGTTGGCGGTGTACACGGGGCTTCTGTTTAGGGCTACGCTTCCTCCTCACAGTCACCCAGTCGGCCTGCTTTGCCGGCTGCTCGGGATCTGCTGGAAGGGAACTAACGGCGGCTAAGCTACCTTGGTCAGCACCGACTACAGGGGCCTGGCTAGCTGTAGAATTTTCCACGGTGCGGAGCTGAGTCTCCAATTCGCCCAGCCTGGCCTCCAAAGCTACGAATAAGCTACACTTATTACAAGTACCATTACTGCTAAAGGGGGCTGAGGAATAACTAAACATTTCACACCCAGAGCAGAAAAGTGCAGGAGAGACAGGAGAAGCCGCCATGCTAAATCGGCTAAGAGCTAGTAGCTGCGCTAAGCTAGCGGATTCCTAAAAACACACAAAGTGAATAATGTGTAAATAATTTAGAGGTGATTCAGCAGAGGGAGTGCTTTAGTTAAGGCACGTGAAGATTACACTGTGAAACAAATTGTTATCTAGTTAACTAGATCAATCTAACTGCGCAGATTAAACAGCTAACAGATACAGCAAAACACCGCTGTGCTCCGGAACAGGAAGTGATACAATACCGCAGTGAGAGCCAACCACCAGAGTTTCACCAGAATGTAAAATAATAATAATAATAAAAACACTAGAAAGGCACTCGGGAGAGTGCATATCTTTGCCAAGGACCCCAGTCCCCTTTCATTTAAATTAAATTACCAAATCAAATTCAAACTTTAGTGGACCACCCATGTCAGAAAACTACCGACCGTCTGATCCAGATCATTACCTGAATCTCTGGAAAGTTCATCATGGGATCTTTTCCCCAGGTTTTCCCCAGGTTTTATGTTCTCTAATGCCATATACCAACACAGTGCAGAGTAGCTACCTAAACTCTGTAAGTGAGATAGAGTATCTCGTCAATAGTTTTACATCCTCATTGAAGATAACTTTGGATGCTGTAGCTCCTCTAAAAAAGAGAGCTTTAAATCAGAAGTGCCTGACTCCGTGGTATAACTCACAAACTCGTAGCTTAAAGCAGATAACCCGTAAGTTGGAGAGGAAATGGCGTCTCACTAATTTAGAAGATCTTCACTTAGCCTGGAAAAAGAGTCTGTTGCTCTATAAAAAAGCCCTCCGTAAAGCTAGGACATCTTTCTACTCATCACTAATTGAAGAAAATAAGAACAACCCCAGGTTTCTTTTCAGCACTGTAGCCAGGCTGACAAAGAGTCAGAGCTCTATTGAGCTGAGTATTCCATTAACTTTAACTAGTAATGACTTCATGACTTTCTTTGCTAACAAAATTTTAACTATTAGAGAAAAAAATTACTCATAACCATCCCAAAGACATATCGTTATCTTTGGCTGCTTTCAGTGATGCCGGTATTTGGTTAGACTCTTTCTCTCCGATTGTTCTGTCTGAGTTATTTTCATTAGTTACTTCATCCAAACCATCAACATGTTTATTAGACCCCATTCCTACCAGGCTGCTCAAGGAAGCCCTACCATTATTTAATGCTTCGATCTTAAATATGATCAATCTATCTTTGTTAGTTGGCTATGTACCACAGGCTTTTAAGGTGGCAGTAATTAAACCATTACTTAAAAAGCCATCACTTGACCCAGCTATCTTAGCTAATTATAGGCCAATCTCCAACCTTCCTTTTCTCTCAAAAATTCTTGAAAGGGTAGTTGTAAAACAGCTAACTGATCATCTGCAGAGGAATGGTCTATTTGAAGAGTTTCAGTCAGGTTTTAGAATTCATCATAGTACAGAAACAGCATTAGTGAAGGTTACAAATGATCTTCTTATGGCCTCGGACAGTGGACTCATCTCTGTGCTTGTTCTGTTAGACCTCAGTGCTGCTTTTGATACTGTTGACCATAAAATTTTATTACAGAGATTAGAGCATGCCATAGGTATTAAAGGCACTGCGCTGCGGTGGTTTGAATCATATTTGTCTAATAGATTACAATTTGTTCATGTAAATGGGGAATCTTCTTCACAGACTAAAGTTAATTATGGAGTTCCACAAGGTTCTGTGCTAGGACCAATTTTATTCACTTTATACATGCTTCCCTTAGGCAGTATTATTAGACGGTATTGCTTAAATTTTCATTGTTACGCAGATGATACCCAGCTTTATCTATCCATGAAGCCAGAGGACACACACCAATTAGCTAAACTGCAGGATTGTCTTACAGACATAAAGACATGGATGACCTCTAATTTCCTGCTTTTAAACTCAGATAAAACTGAAGTTATTGTACTTGGCCCCACAAATCTTAGAAACATGGTGTCTAACCAGATCCTTACTGTGGATGGCATTACCCTGACCTCTAGTAATACTGTGAGAAATCTTGGAGTCATTTTTGATCAGGATATGTCATTCAAAGCGCATATTAAACAAATATGTAGGACTGCTTTTTTGCATTTACGCAATATCTCTAAAATCAGAAAGGTCTTGTCTCAGAGTGATGCTGAAAAACTAATTCATGCATTTATTTCCTCTAGGCTGGACTATTGTAATTCATTATTATCAGGTTGTCCTAAAAGTTCCCTAAAAAGCCTTCAGTTAATTCAAAATGCTGCAGCTAGAGTACTGACGGGGACTAGAAGGAGAGAGCATATCTCACCCATATTGGCCTCTCTTCATTGGCTTCCTGTTAATTCTAGAATAGAATTTAAAATTCTTCTTCTTACTTATAAGGTTTTGAATAATCAGGTCCCATCTTATCTTAGGGACCTCGTAGTACCATATCACCCCAATAGAGCGCTTCGCTCTCAGACTGCAGGCTTACTTGTAGTTCCTAGGGTTTGTAAGAGTAGAATGGGAGGCAGAGCCTTCAGCTTTCAGGCTCCTCTCCTGTGGAACCAGCTCCCAATTCAGATCAGGGAGACAGACACCCTCTCTACTTTTAAGATTAGGCTTAAAACTTTCCTTTTTGCTAAAGCTTATAGTTAGGGCTGGATCAGGTGACCCTGAACCATCCCTTAGTTATGCTGCTATAGACGTAGACTGCTGGGGGGTTCCCATGATGCACTGTTTCTTTCTCTTTTTGCTCTGTATGCACCACTCTGCATTTAATCATTAGTGATCGATCTCTGCTCCCCTCCACAGCATGTCTTTTTCCTGGTTCTCTCCCTCAGCCCCAACCAGTCCCAGCAGAAGACTGCCCCTCCCTGAGCCTGGTTCTGCTGGAGGTTTCTTCCTGTTAAAAGGGAGTTTTTCCTTCCCACTGTAGCCAAGTGCTTGCTCACAGGGGGTCGTTTTGACCGTTGGGGTTTTACATAATTATTGTATGGCCTTGCCTTACAATATAAAGCGCCTTGGGGCAACTGTTTGTTGTGATTTGGCGCTATATAAAAAAATTGATTGAATTGATTGATCTTTAATTCACATCTTTGATCCTAATTTTAAGTTTGATGTTGATTGCTCATCTTTGTTTCTGATTGCTGACCTTTGATCCTCATTATCTTTGTTCCTGATCACTAGACTTTTTATCAGTATCTCTGATCTTTCATCCCAAAACAGATCTTTGATCCTCATTATTAATTTGTTTGAGAAGTGACCTGTGTTCCTCATCATCTTTGTTAGTTACTAACCATTCTTTGATTAAGATGTTTGATTCTAATTATTAATTTTTGTTTCTGGCTACTGACATGTGATTCTCATCATCTTTGTTAGTTACTAATCATTCTTTGATTCTAATTATTAATCTTGGCTGCTGACATGTCATTCTCAGCATCTTTGTTCCTGATCACTCATCTCTGATCATGTCAATCCCCTTTTATCCAGACTGCTGATTTTACATCCTGATTGTTGATCACTGACTTTTGAAACTGGGCCTGATCTTTGATCCTAAATGCTGACCTCTGATTCCGATCTTTGACCTTTGATTCCAGTTGCTGACCACTGATCCTGATTATCAACCTTCAGTAACAATCTGAGATTGTCATCACTCATTTTGTATCATGTTCCTGATCACTAAGCCTAGGTCCTTATTGCTGATCAGGGTCAAAGATCAGCATTAGGGATCAAAGTCAGGGTATGCCTCTTGAACCAGATCCACGTAACATCTAATGGGTGGTTCCTTGACCCATGCTCCACCCCTCAACTAAGTTTTATTAAAATCGGTTCATAAATTATTGCATAATCCTGCCTAAAATCAAACAGATGGCAGTAACCTCTAAGTTGGAGGTAATAAATGAAGATCGTGCTTGATTAAACTTCAACCATAAAGGTGTCATCAAAGGCCTTGTCCAGTCCAGTTTGTTGACTTTGTGATATTTCCGATAAACCATTCCATCCCATTTGCAGTTCTGATAACAGCAACATTTAAAGGTAGTTGTTACAGACCTGAACGTCCAGTGGATAGTACTTTGTGCAGTGGCAGCTCAGGGTTTGTTGTGATCCTTCCTTCAAAACCAGCTTCTCCTCAGACAGTGAAACATGGGGCGGCTCTGAAAAAGACAGGCTTTGGAAGACTCTAAAAGATGATTTGCAGTTGATTTTATCGAATTAAGCGATCAAATAAAAACTTACGAGTAATATGGAGCTGGATGACCTGCTGGGCGTAGAAAGAGCCGACACTGACTGTACAGATATATGTCCCCACGTCCGAAACCATCAGGTTGGTCAGAGCCATAGAGGCATTACCATCACTAACCACCAGGGCGGCGTCCACACTTGAGCCCTTCCTCTGAACATTCACTGAAAACAAAAAACATTTAAGAGGATAAAATGGGAACTGTGTGTTTTCTGCCCTGAGGACATTCCACCAGAACACCACATGACCATCGAAGGCCCTCAAAAACAACATGGCTGCCAGTTTTCTTTGGAGGCTTCTTATAACCTAAATAATCTTCCTCTGGATGGTCAGGGGCATCACACAAGCCAAACCTCTAGTCGGGGAGAGTGTGTGGAGGCTCTTCTGTGGGCAAAATAAGTAAACTAATGAATAATGACAGAAAATTTCTAAATCAGCTTTTGTCATCCAGTAACTTTCTGTCTCCTTCATTGGAGAAATGGGAATCTCAGAAGAGCCAATTTGCCCTTGAATTTTTATGGATGGTTGATTTAAATGATCAGTAAGTGTGTGCCACTGAACACTATACCGCTATCATATGTTTGATCTACAAGCATCTGGAAACAAGAAACCTTGTAAATCCTCTAGGAGACAGCAAACCTTGGGAGAAGAACAGTACATACCCACTGTGTTCACGTCTGTTCCAGCCTGACTTGTCCTCATCTCAAGCACTTTTTGCCCCTTTCCTTTGTGCTGCAGCCGCCATTCAACGCCCACTTCCTGCGTTCGGGACATCTCCTGCTGTCTGAAGCCACAAGCGAGGAGAGCATCACCTCTCACAGGGGCAGTAACAGACTTAGTGTGAGAAAATACCAGGAATACCACTGAGGAGACAGAAAGCAGAGGATGAACAATGAGAAGGATGAGGTCAGAATTTGAAAATGAGGAATTCAATTCTAGATCCTCACCTTCAGTCAGCAGAGTTCCACCTTGGCTAAGAGGCAAGCCCAGTTTGTTTTGTATCAGGGGCTTTGCCCCTGATGGCTCGTTCTCGATCTTCAAAGGCTGAAGAATCAAAGCAGTGCTGAACCCCCCTCCTTTCACGTTTAGGGACACCATGAAATAGGTCAGTTCTGAGCCTTCTTTGGAGCGGTGGGGGGAAAACCGGCTTACTTCACACATCACCTCTTGCTCATTGCAATCTGCATGGAGCAACAAGTCTCCGTTGGGGATCTCAGTTGATGGTCCCGCTGTAGAAGAAACAGAGTAAGTGAAGTAAGTGGTTAATGCTGAGGTGTGCTTATACTTATGCAGGGAACGAACCTCGGGCCTCAAACAGGATGGCATTCGGATCAGGAACTGAAGGTGGGACGAAGGGAGTGAGCATTTCCAGTGGCTCCTCTGGACCGACTGAAATGTCTCTTAAGACAAGAGTCGCTGGAGTCTGACTGAAACCGATTCCATCCTCCACTAGGCTGCAGGATAGCACGACATCGGCAACGCCCTCAGCTGAAACAAATAATTGTATTATTTAAAGGGTCGCTAATTCAGAATTGTTCAAATTGTTCAATGACACAAAACAGTGCCCCATGAAGTTCACCAAGGTCTCAAGATGAGGATTTCAGAATGTCATGGTCTTTAATTAGTGTCTACAACAGATACAACTCTTTTAGGTTACTGAATTGTTTCTGTGATGTAACCATACCTGTCCTGGGACTGACCTCCACTCATCAGCCATAACATTGTGACCACTGACAGGTGACGTGAATAAGCTTGATTATCTTGTTACAATGGCATCTATAAGTGGGCAGAATATTTTAGGCAGCAACTTAACATGTTTTCAATTAAGTTGTTATGTTGGAAGCTGGAATAATGTGGGTGCATAAAGAATGAGTGACTGACTAGCCAAAATTGTAATGGCTATAATTGACTGGGCCATACTATCTCCAAAACTGCAGCTCTTGTGGGATGTTCCCAGTTTGTAGAGGTCAATACAGAGCAAAAGTGGTCAAAGTAAGGAAAACTGGTGAAGCGGCGACAAAGTCATGAGTCATTTTGGTGGCAAAAGGGGGACCTACACAATATTTGGCAGGTGGTCAGAATGTTACGACAGATTGGTGTATGTTGCCCAAATTTATACAAGTTCTACCAACTTGAATAAGGACTGAATGAACCATAGTAAATTCCTTCAGCTTTTTTGTCCCACTTTGGGTCTCTACAGCATATCCAACATGGAACCATACTATATCTAAATTCAGTGAGTGAACAAAGGTTACTTAGTAAGTAAGTCCCTTCGGCTGCTCCCTTGTTTGCACTCGGGGTCGCCACAGCAAATCCAAGGTGGATCTGCATGTTGAACTGGCACAGGTTTTTACGCTGGATGCCCTTCCTGACGCAACTCCACATTACATGGAGAAATGTGGCAGGGGTGGGATTTGAACCCAGAACCTTCTGCACTGAAACCAAGCACATTAACCACTTGGCCACCACCCCTGCTAAAAAGGTTACTTACTCAAGGAGAAAATGAAATGGTGCATTTCTCCACAATCATGGCCACAAATATGTTATAAACACACAAAAATCATAATACAGGGCTTCTTTAAAAATAATTTTTAAAAATTGATCACAAAGTAAACAAATAAACAAATAACCTTATTTGCATATGTTAATAGTACTATTACTACTATTATAGTAGAAGTAGTAATAGTGCATATGTTAATAGTACTATTACTACTATTATAGTAAAAGTAGTAATAGTCATACTACTAGTAGCAGGAGTAGTACTGGTTAGTAATAGTAGTAACCAGCTCCTTAAAATAAATTAAATTTACTTTCACTAATATAAGTCAATTATACAAGTGCAATTATCAATCAATCAATCAATTTTTTTATATAGCGCCAAATCACAACAAACAGTTGCCCCAAGGCGCTTTATATTGTAAGGCAAGGCCATACAATAATTATGTAAAACCCCAACGGTCAAAATGACCCCCTGTGAGCAAGCACTTGGCTACAGTGGGAAGGAAAAACTCCCTTTTAACAGGAAGAAACCTCCAGCAGAACCAGGCTCAGGGAGGGGCAGTCTTCTGCTGGGACTGGTTGGGGCTGAGGGAGAGAACCAGGAAAAAGACATGCTGTGGAGGGGAGCAGAGATCGATCACTAATGATTAAATGCAGAGTGGTGCATACAGAGCAAAAAGAGAAAGAAACAGTGCATCATGGGAACCCCCCAGCAGTCTACGTCTATAGCAGCATAACTAAGGGATGGTTCAGGGTCACCTGATCCAGCCCTAACTATAAGCTTTAGCAAAAAGGAAAGTTTTAAGCCTAATCTTAAAAGTAGAGAGGGTGTCTGTTTCCCTGATCTGAATTGGGAGCTGGTTCCACAGGAGAGGAGCCTGAAAGCTGAAGGCTCTGCCTCCCATTCTACTCTTACAAACCCTAGGAACTACAAGTAAGCCTGCAGTCTGAGAGCGAAGCGCTCTATTGGGGTGATATGGTACTACGAGGTCCCTAAGATAAGATGGGACCTGATTATTCAAAACCTTATAAGTAAGAAGAAGAATTTTAAATTCTATTCTAGAATTAACAGGAAGCCAATGAAGAGAGGCCAATATGGGTGAGATATGCTCTCTCCTTCTAGTCCCCGTCAGTACTCTAGCTGCAGCATTTTGAATTAACTGAAGGCTTTTTAGGGAACTTTTAGGACAACCTGATAATAATGAATTACAATAGTCCAGCCTAGAGGAAATAAATGCATGAATTAGTTTTTCAGCATCACTCTGAGACAAGACCTTTCTGATTTTAGAGATATTGCGTAAATGCAAAAAAGCAGTCCTACATATTTGTTTAATATGCGCTTTGAATGACATATCCTGATCAAAAATGACTCCAAGATTTCTCACAGTATTACTAGAGGTCAGGGTAATGCCATCCACAGTAACGATCTGGTTAGACACCATGTTTCTAAGATTTGTGGGGCCAAGTACAATAACTTCAGTTTTATCTGAGTTTAAAAGCAGGAAATTAGAGGTCATCCATGTCTTTATGTCTGTAAGACAATCCTGCAGTTTAGCTAATTGGTGTGTGTCCTCTGGCTTCATGGATAGATAAAGCTGGGTATCATCTGCGTAACAATGAAAATTTAAGCAATACCGTCTAATAATACTGCCTAAGGGAAGCATGTATAAAGTGAATAAAATTGGTCCTAGCACAGAACCTTGTGGAACTCCATAATTAACTTTAGTCTGTGAAGAAGATTCCCCATTTACATGAACAAATTGTAATCTATTAGACAAATATGATTCAAACCACCGCAGCGCAGTGCCTTTAATACCTATGGCATGCTCTAATCTCTGTAATAAAATTTTATGGTCAACAGTATCAAAAGCAGCACTGAGGTCTAACAGAACAAGCACAGAGATGAGTCCACTGTCTGAGGCCATAAGAAGATCATTTGTAACCTTCACTAATGCTGTTTCTGTACTATGATGAATTCTAAAACCTGACTGAAACTCTTCAAATAGACCATTCCTCTGCAGATGATCAGTTAGCTGTTTTACAACTACCCTTTCAAGAATTTTTGAGAGAAAAGGAAGGTTGGAGATTGGCCTATAATTAGCTAAGATAGCTGGGTCAAGTGATGGCTTTTTAAGTAATGGTTTAATTACTGCCACCTTAAAAGCCTGTGGTACATAGCCAACTAATAAAGATAGATTGATCATATTTAAGACCGAACCATTAAATAATGGTAGGGCTTCCTTGAGCAGCCTGGTAGGAATGGGGTCTAATAAACATGTTGATGGTTTGGATGAAGTAACTAATGAAAATAACTCAGACAGAACAATCGGAGAGAAAGAGTCTAACCAAATACCGGCATCACTGAAAGCAGCCAAAGATAACGATATGTCTTTGGGATGGTTATGAGTAATTTTTTCTCTAATAGTTAAAATTTTGTTAGCAAAGAAAGTCATGAAGTCATTACTAGTTAAAGTTAATGGAATACTCAGCTCAATAGAGCTCTGACTCTTTGTCAGCCTGGCTACAGTGCTGAAAAGAAACCTGGGGTTGTTCTTATTTTCTTCAATTAGTGATGAGTAGAAAGATGTCCTAGCTTTACAGAGGGCTTTTTTATAGAGCAACAGACTCTTTTTCCAGGCTAAGTGAAGATCTTCTAAATTAGTGAGACGCCATTTCCTCTCCAACTTACGGGTTATCTGCTTTAAGCTACGAGTTTGTGAGTTATACCACGGAGTCAGACACTTCTGATTTAAAGCTCTCTTTTTCAGAGGAGCTACAGCATCCAAAGTTGTCTTCAATGAGGATGTAACACTATTGACGAGATACTCTATCTCCCTTACAGAGTTTAGGTAGCTACTCTGCACTGTGTTGGTATATGGCATTAGAGAACATAAAGAAGGAATCATATCCTTAAACCTAGTTACAGCGCTTTCTGAAAGACTTCTAGTGTAATGAAACTTATTCCCCACTGCTGGGTAGTCCATCAGAGTAAATGTAAATGTTATTAAGAAATGATCAGACAGAAGGGAGTTTTCAGGGAATACTGTTAAGTCTTCTATTTCCATACCATAAGTCAGAACAAAATCTAAGATATGATTAAAGTGGTGGGTGGACTCATTTACTTTTTGAGCAAAGCCAATAGAGTCTAATAATAGATTAAATGCAGTGTTGAGGCTGTCATTCTCAGCATCTGTGTGGATGTTAAAATCGCCCACTATAATTATCTTATCTGAGCTAAGCACTAAGTCAGACAAAAGGTCTGAAAATTCACAGAGAAACTCACAGTAACGACCAGGTGGACGATAGATAATAACAAAACTGGTTTTTGGGACTTCCAATTTGGATGGACAAGACTAAGAGACAAGCTTTCAAATGAATTAAAGCTCTGTCTGGGTTTTTGATTAATTAATAAGCTGGAATGGAAGATTGTTGCTAATCCTCCGCCTCGGCCCGTGCTACGAGCATTCTGACAGTTAGTGTGACTCGGGGGTGTCGACTCATTTAAACTAACATATTCATCCTGCTGTAACCAGGTTTCTGTAAGGCAGAATAAATCAATATGTTGATCAATTATTATATCATTTACCAACAGGGACTTAGAAGAGAGAGACCTAATGTTTAATAGACCACATTTAACTGTTTTAGTCTGTGGTGCAGTTGAAGGTGCTATATTATTTTTTCTTTTTGAATTTTTATGCTTAAATAGATTTTTGCTGGTTATTGGTGGTCTGGGAGCAGGCACCGTCTCTACGGGGATGGGGTAATGAGGGGATGGGCAGGGGGAGAGAAGCTGCAGAGAGGTGTGTAAGACTACACACCTCTCCAAATTACACACCTTATACAAATTATATAATGACAGTTGGGTGGCTTACGTACTTATCAGGTGTCCTTCCTTACCTAATAATGGTTAGCTAATGGTAGGTAAGACAAAAGTTAGAAAGTAGCTAAAATTTTCATTAATCTGTAGAGACTTGACACAATCTAATTCAGAACCTCTGAAGGTAAGAACATAAAGTGGTAAGGTGTAGTGGAGCAGACCAGACATTCAAAGAATTTTAAGAAATGATATAATCCACTTTCAAGATGTCTGAAGATACTTCTATGCATGAATATGTGAAATATCACACAACTCCAGTGTATGGGAAGAGCATACTGTAAAACTTCTGACACACACACACACACACACATATATATATATATATATATATATATATATATATATATATATATATATATATATATATATATATATAAACGCAACACTTTTGGTTTTGCTCCCATTTTGTATGAGATGAACTCAAAGATCTAAAACTTTTTCCACATACACAATATCACCATTTCCCTCAAATATTGTTCACAAACCAGTCTAAATCTGTGATAGTGAGCACTTCTCCTTTGCTGAGATAATCCATCCCACCTCACAGGTGTGCCATATCAAGATGCTGATTAGACACCATGATTAGTGCACAGGTGTGCCTTAGACTGCCCACAATAAAAGGCCACTCTGAAAGGTGCAGTTTTGTTTTATTGGGGGAGGATACCAGTCAGTATCTGGTGTGACCACCATTTGCCTCATGCAGTGCAACACATCTCCTTTGCATCATCCGTGAAGAGAGCACCTCTCCAACGTGCCAAACGCCAGCGAATGTGAGCATTTGCCCACTCAAGTCGGTTACGACGATGAAC
The DNA here is from genome assembly GCF_902500255.1 of Thalassophryne amazonica. Lineage (NCBI taxonomy): Eukaryota > Metazoa > Chordata > Actinopteri > Batrachoidiformes > Batrachoididae > Thalassophryne > Thalassophryne amazonica. The sequence continues at coordinate 74,710,109 of NC_047109.1, read as the reverse complement.
TGGAGTCAGGTCGAGACCCCCATGAGGACGACGAGCATGCAGATGAGCTTCCCTGAGACGGTTTCTGACAGTTTGTGCATAAATTCTTTGGTTATGCAAACCGATTGTTTCAGCAGCTGTCCGAGTGGCTGGTCTCAGACGATCTTGGAGGAGAACATGCTGGATGTGGAGGTCCTGGGCTGGTGTGGTTACACGTGGTCTGCGGTTGTGAGGCTGGTTGGATGTACTGCCAAATTCTCTGAAACGCCTTTGGAGACGGCTTGTGGTAGAGAAATGAACATTCAATACACGAGCAACAGCTCTGGTTGACATTCCTGCTGTCAGCATGCCAACTGCACGCTCCCTCAAATCTTGCGACATCTGTGGCATTGTGCTGTGTGATAAAACTGCACCTTTCAGAGTGGACTTTTATTGTGGGCAGTCTAAGGCACACCTGTGCACTAATCATGGTGTCTAATCAGCATCTTGATATGGCACACCTGTGAGGTGGGATGGATTATCTCAGCCAAGGAGAAGTGCTCACTATCACAGATTTAGACTGGTTTGTGAACATTATTTGAGGGAAATGGTGATATTGTGTGTGTGGAAAAAGTTTTAGATCTTTGAGTTCATCTCATACAAAATGGGAGCAAAACCAAAAGTGTTGCGTTTATATTTTTGTTGAGTATATATATATATATATATATATATATATCCTTCTTACCTGTAAAATAGGTGGTTATGTTTTCGGTTGCGTTTGTTTGTTTGTCTGTCTGTCTGTCAGCAGGATAACTCAAAAAGTTTTGAAAGGATTTTGATGAAATTTTGTAGAGTGGTTGGAAATGACAAGAGGAACAAGTGATTAAATTTTAGTGGTGATCCGGATCCCGATCCCGATCCCAATGCTAACGTGTTAGCATGTCTATGGCATTTTCAATGTTAAAAATTAGCATTAAGCAGTTGCAGCTGTCATCATGTTCTGGTGCATTTGTTTTCAAATTGTAATATTTCTTAAATCTATTTTTGTTTATATATTAATAATCTAATGATTATTATATACAATTATAGAGAAAGAGACAAAAAAAAATAGATCACTGTGCAAAGGAGGGAATCTCGTTAGGGTCAGTGACCCTATGGCCTTGTTTAGAGAAGTGTTTCATAAATGTTAAAAAATTAATATATTTGCAGTTTAGTTGAATAATATTGAATTTTGTCTCTTATTTGTTTTTGTCTATAAGCACATGCAATATCAATATCAGTGCTCAGATGACAGTAGCTTCTGGGAAAGGTGCAAGTTACAATAAACTGTGATGCCAAGCGCTAAGGATACATGCTATCCAGTCACAGCAGATGAAACTTTTTTTTACTACTGAGCAATCATCATTGTTAGACTTTTTTAGGTTCAATGATTCCACGATGTGTAGATGTTATGGCGTCAGTGACCCCATGGCCTTGGCGGAGGTTTGCACTCTCTGAGTGCTTCTAGTTTCATTACTTTGAAAAGTTATTTAAAGAGATCAGTTAAATGTTCCAGGGTGTCTGTGTGTAATATGTAACTTATACTTGTGTGATGTGTTCAAGGCCCACCAATAAGAACATCTGTGGTTGTACTCCTGAACAAAATCCCTTAAAATATCGTGGAAATAAAATGCAAGAATCAGAATAATAACCAAACACTTCTCCAATATAACATTAATGGTACCTGATACTTTACACTACATCAGTGTATTTTGTGTTCAAGTTGTTATTGCTTTTCTTACCACAAACGCAGGTCAAGAAGCATCCAAATAAAAAGACTTCAATCGTCATTATGCAGTTTTCCGTCTTTTTCTAATGCAGAGATCCAAGATGAGATGAAAACACAAAGCTGCAGCTGAACTTTCACTTTTGGTTTTAGGAAGGACCTACCAGCAGCTCACTGCGGGACGAGGCTCTCTGATCATTTATACAAACTTTTTTCAACACACCGTCAGCATTACACCACTTTATACAGCAATAAATGCGGTCTAACCATTAAACAGTGTTGCGTGTGTCCCTGTGTGGCGCATGCGCAATTTAAAGTGAAAACGAAACCGTGCGCTGAGACGCCGGGATGTTTCCATGTGATCCGGAATACGGTGTTCTGTCGAGATGAGGTGCGTCACGGAAAAAATTACATGACAAAGTTCGCTTATTTTGATGGGCAAGTAAATGTATAAATTGTTCATCCGAACGTAGTAATGTATAAAATCTACTCACTATAAAACGATAAGTATTTTTAACCTGGAGTTAGCTTATTTTGACAGGCAAAATATACATATACATACATTTATGCTCCTAACGTAAAATACAGAAAATGTTTTACTTACTAGGCTATAAATACAGTGAATACAATGCGCATGCGCAGTTGTACGTCGAGCGAATTACATCATCTCCCCATGTGTAGTTGCGCGAGGCACCTCATCTCGACGGGTGACGTCTTCCAAGTCCAGGGTAGAACGTACTGCGCATGCGCAGTAGCGCGATGCACCTCATCTCGACGGGACAACTGCAGTAAATGGATGGTTGCCAATTTTCCAGCACAATTTTTCCCAAACTGAGTTATTTTTGCTAAAATTTTCACATCTAGTGCGTAAAACAGACGTCATGGTACATGTAATGGGTGCTGACAGGGAAGATTTAAGGTCCATTGGTTTTTAAAAAATACTTATGTCCCCAAGTTGTTTTTTTGTTGTTGCTTGTTTGTTTGTTTGCATATTTTTTGTGACATAAATATAGCAACTTTTTAAGCCAATGTTAAGACATATTAAAAAGGTCCATGTTCCACTGAATTTTTACATACTAGATAGAACTATAATCTGATCGTCACAAAGCTGGATGTCAATGTAAGCTTTCGTGTCCCCTTGATTGCATCGTAGCTGCTTATTTTGGATTCATGTGAGAACAAAATGTAATGAAAAAAAGACATTGACAAAGTGTTTTTATTTACTTTCTTATTATTTAATTGGTGGAATTCAGGTATTATGCATTGTAAATAAAAGGATTAATAAATGGAATAGTTTTGACTGTTTTGAATGCTTGATCTCCAAAGTAAAGGTCAACGTCCATTGGATTCTATGACGTATGACATAAGTTACCCCACAACATGATAACTATGCATAACAGATGGTGCAAACTATTCCTTTTCATAATATTAACAACCAATAATTTGCACCATTTTTTACCAAAATTGGAGAAACTTTCATTTTTGACCCCTGTACAAACTGAAACTGATTTTTGTCACCATTTTTGCTGTTTTTACCCCATAACTGGAATTCAGTCATAGATAGTCCAAACTATACCTTTTTGGAATTGTTATGATCAGACAAATAATGTTGTATAGTTTTCAATATGATTGGAGCACTTTTATATTTTAGGGGGGAATATAACTACACGAGGGGAGGTGATGGTCTAGTGGTTAAGGTGTTGGGCTTGAGTCCAGAAGATCATGGGTTCAAATCCCCGCCTGACTGGAAAATCACTAAGGGCCCTTGGGCAAGGCCTTTAATCCCCTATTGCTCCCGGTGTGTAGTGAGCACCTTGTATGGCAGCACCCTGACATTGGGGTGAATGTGAGGCATAATTGTAAAGCGCTTTGAGCGTCTGATGCAGATGGAAAAGCGCTATATAAATGCAGTCCATTTTAAATTTTGACCCCTGTGTAATTATTTATTGACTGCTGTAGCTCATTAGAGGTCAGCTCCAGGATGGTCCATATCTGCAAACAGACATTAGTTAATTTAGAATATGTGTGCCTAATTCCATGCTTTTATCACAAAATGAACTATTTTTATGGAAATTTTAGCTAAGCTGCACCACCATACAGTTGTGGCAGATAACGGCAACCCTGCTGCTAGTTGTTTACTGTTTTTTTGTTTTTAACAGTAAAAAGTGTTGCAGTGTGGTCTTGTAAGTGTTGTGCAGAGTGGACGTGCATGCACCCTTACATGAAACAAAATTTAACAGAAAAAAATATAGCGATGCATTTTGAAATTGAACACAAGAGCTGAGTCATAATTCTTTATTCAAAAAAAGGTTAAACATTCATCAAATCACTGTACCAATGCAGCAAAGTAAAGATAATGTCATCCAAACTTACCTGAGGCTGAAACATGCTATGCCCAGATAGAGGGGTGTCTAACTGGTGTATGGGCCTGTGAAAAGTTTGACAAGTAGCTATGTGGCTTGGACAAGTTCAGGCTTGAGACAGATCACCAGCCGTTTGTGCCACTTATCAACAACCGTAGCCTAGACAACATCCCTGTGAGATGTCAGTGTCTTTCAATGCGGCTCATAAGGTACAAACCAATGACTGAATATGTGCCTGGAAAAACCCTCCTCATCACTGATGCTTTGTCTGGAAGCCCACAAACCTACACAAAAGAAGGGACTGATGTGCATAGTGAGGTGAAGTGCTATGTAGCCACAGTGATACAAGGCATTCCAGGTCATACATAACGTTTTGGTAATGTCATGGCTATTAGAAACATTTGTTATGTGTTGGACGCAGGACGGAGAACCGACCAGCGTTTGAAGGACCCAGTATAAAATAAGCAGAGCACGGAACAAAGGATAACAAAATTTAATGACATAACAGTGACGTGCTAAATACAGCAAATGAGTGCGCGGTCTGCGAGGTGGAGATGACGGTGTGCTCCCAGCAGCACTAACGTTCCGGAGCCAGAAACAGTTCGGACCCAAGGACCCCGCCGACACCCCCCAGGTGGCCGCGACAAACTGAGTCTGTGAAAGAAGAAACCATCATGTGAGTCCACACTCCACACACAGAGAGACCACTCAAAGGTGTACACAAACAGCAAACACTTCCTGGCTTAATTACTAATCAGCTTCCCACCCTGCAGGCATGGAACACCCAGTTCACATTCTTCACTGCAGTGGAAGCTGAACAAACGACTAACATAACAGCTCAATATAATAAGGTGTGAGGGACACCACATTTACTGACTGTACTCATGTTAGTCACAAAACCTAACGTACCTCAGGAAGTGTGCTGACGAGCGTGAGACCTCACCCCCTCCTCTTTCACAGACCATGGCATCAAACCTGGACGGTCTCTGCATCCATAATGATGAGATGGCTCTCAAGACGACTATCTCACCCGTCTGGTCACAAGGTCGAGTCTCTGGCAAATACACACTGTGTACTCCAGACTTAAATGCCACCATGCTCCAATCCGTGTAGATGCACCACAGCTGTGAGTCCTGACGAGCTGCACATGATCAGCCTCAGGTGATCAGGGTGAGGTCCTGATAACTCAGCCACACAGCCACTCAGTCCTAAACGCGTGCCACCTGGAAGGAAAAACAAAAGACAGAAACAGAAGACAGAAACAAAAAGCAGCCAGGCACCCCCAACCATACAACAACATTTCTAGAATGTTTTCCTAACATTATTGACAAGTCATGAGGGAAATTTGACAAATATATCATTTATAGTCTCACCGTCTTTCTACTAGACTATGATTTTAAGTAACATTACCAGAATGTTCTGGGAATGTTTGGATGAAATATACCTTTAGTTCACTTTATGTTTGAATTAAACCTTGAATTGAACGTTTGAATTGAACATTTGACTTGAACATTTGAATTGAACATTTGAATTAAACGCTGTCAAGACAGCCTGTTTCGTGAATTGTTAAACATGTTGTTTATAGTCGACAGAAATTTTACTAACATTTTCCAAGGCTGTCACTTCTCGTATCATCTTCCTTCAGTAAATATATATACAGGTAACATGACCAGAATGTTCTGGGAACATTTAAGAGAAACACTGTTGGGAAGGCCAATATCTGTTTTGTGTTTAATGAAGCATCAAGTACTTTAAAAAGGTCACATGCATAGTCAAAGAAAATTGACAAAACATTTTAAAAAGATATCACTTCTAATTTCACCTTCTTTACTTATCCACATTTATTCAGTCAATATAGGTAAATATTTCCAGAATGTTCTGGGAACGTTTGGATGAAAAACTGTGGGAAGGCCTATTTGAAATATTACTATAAAATAGAAGGTGCAAGGAAACCTTTTAACCATAGATGTGTCTGATTGGCCCCACATAACAGAAACATTGTGCATTGATTTGGGATCTGTCTGCCCCATTATATAGAAGCTATTGAAGAAAAAGAAAAAAAAGACTTTTCCATAGAAAACTAAGGGATTGCTTTTGCAAAAGTTGTTTAAAATGTTTCTGTAAACTTGTGAATATTTTCTAGTTCATCTACAGTGTTTAAATCCAGTTCATAAATGATTCAAAATGTTCAAGAAGTTAGGTTGTTGTGTACATGCAAGAAGGATGGTCTGTTTTTACTATCTAACCTCACAAAGCACCAGATTCAGTCACCGTTCCTATTCGATATTGATGAGCTGTCAACCAGTGAGAGAGGGAGAGAGATAATGGGAGTGTGAGTTGCAGAAGACTAGACTACAGATGAACCCATGTTCATAAAGCTTTTCTGGTTTAGCATTTAATAAAAAAAACAAAACAACAAAAAAAAAAAAAACAAGGTGTGTCGAGCCCTCACAGGCTAACGGTGTTTTGATATGACTGGGGTCAAAAAAGATAAAATACATTTATCCTTTAATAGCAAACTGGCAAACCTCACCTCAGCCACTAGAGCAGGGGTGGGCAATCGTGTGCCATAAAGGGCCGAGACATTGCAGGTTTTCCTTGCTACCAGTCACCTTCACAGGTGATTTCATTTATGTTCAGGTGTCTCAGCAGGTGATTTCATTGATGACCAGGTGTTTATGTGCAGGGGAGAAGCTCATCAGCAACCCACCTGGTGAGGTGATTGGTTGCAAGGAAAACCTGCAGTGTCTCGGCCCTCGTTGCCCACCCCTGCACTAGAGGGTGGTTAATGTTAGTCAGATAGTTGGTTACCTTTATGTGTAACAGCAGTGGATTTTATTTCTAATGTTAAAATGTTTGTTTTCTTCATCTAAAACACTATAGACCTGGCTGCCACCTACTGGACATGTCTTTGCTCGTTGCAGGGAATAATCTTACATGCTTGAAATGAGCTTGTTGCTCACTTTCATTTCCCAAGCCTACAGTTTGGATGGCCCATAGACATTATATACGTAGACGCCTCATGGACTGCCGTTGCCTATTGGAGCACACATATCAACGTGGCCGCCATCTTGGATTGGTCCCTGTTGCGCCCCCAGTCCCTTTATTTGTATTGAGGAAGGTGTATCCCCAACTACAATAATCCGTAACGCCCCGGATTTTTACCCAATTTTCCCACATTTTGGTTTGTTAGAAACAGCAGAGATTCAGTTACGATACAGGATGCTGTCACACATTAAAATACGTACTTTCAGGTTTTGTTACAAAGATAAACATTTTTTTCAAGGCCAGGAAAAGAAAGTTCCAGGTCATTCCAGGGTCTTAAACTACCTTGTTAGGCTTGCAACTGGGGCTGGAGAGTTAAAACCCTTGAAAAAGAGCTTCTTGCTCTTGTAACTTGTAACGCAAGTTAATTTTGCAATGTGGTGCAGCCTTACTTTGTGAAATACACACCACAAATGACTGAAGCATTAAATGATGGTTCTCAATTCCAAAGAATTGTGAAACAAAAGTGCATAACAAGTGGATGGAAATGCACACAAATGCACTCTTCCTTTTACCGCATTAACGAAAATTTGCTTGAGTTGCAATACTAGTTGGATGGAAACACAGCTAATAGAGTAACCAGAGAGTACCAGTTCCTGCTGTAATACACGTAAGTATCGTTTGTTATGATGACATGATATTACAAATTTAAATTTATTTTCATTTATATAGCGCCAAATCACAACAAAGTTCCCTCAAGGTGCTTCACACAAGTAAGATCTAATCTTACCAACCCCCAGAGCAACAGTGGTAAGGAAAAATGTAAAATAACCAAAATTATTGTTCGATCTTATTTGTGAAAGGTAACCCCTTGCAATCTGGTTTCTGTACTGCGCCAGTTAATGCAAACATAAGCAGCACAAAATACCGGCAAATTTGATCACTCTCCATTGATTCTGGTGCGAGCCTATTAGTGAAGAGACCAATCCAATATGGCGGCGACGCTGGATTACGTTGCAGCAAGTTATGAGGCGTCTACGTATATGTCTATGAGTTGGCCACCAAGACCACCTAGTTGTCTTTTAAAATCATGAAGAAAGATGCATTTATTAATTCCTGCAGTATGTACAAAGTAATGATAGAACACTATTCTGACATTTACTGTGAATGTTTACTACACAAAGAAATATTAAGTGATGGTTAAAGTTTGTTTATGTTACAAATTAGAAATAATACACATAGGTCATCTAAGAAACACAAAAAGACATGGAGCAGTCCTGAAATGTGTAACTTTAATCAAACCTCAGGAAACACAAAGTCTGAAGAATGTATTCCCTACTGCAATGCACTGTGAGACCTGTGCTAGTGAATTAAAAATGTTCCTGTACTTTTTAAGTATATGGTCATAGTTCCTTTTAAAAAGCCATGATAAGAAGACATGTCATCTGTCATAACTGTTGTGATACTAACACAAGCAAGCACTGAAAAATGATTCCATTTACCAGATTTTATTCTTAATACATCATTTTTCTTGATTGGTCAACAGATGAATTGCCGTTTTAGGAATCAATAAAGTTGTTGATCTTGAATGTGCCTGAAGTATTTTAGATTTAATTTTCATTCATGGTTTTGTCGATCCAGTTCAGATAGTTGACAACTCTGGTATAAACACCATATCTGCCGCTCTGTGCGCACCCTATGCCCCAGCTGACGATCCCCGCAGCCCAGTACCTGCCATTTTCCGAGATGGCAAATGGGCTCCCACTGTCACCTTGGCAGGAATCCTTTTTACCATCAGCCATTCCAGCGCAAAACATGTTCCCTGTCAGTCCTGGTATGTTCGGACTTCGCTGTTTCACTGCACTGACTGAATCACTGCATATCTGCTGGTCCACCACAGGTACACGGACATACTTCATCTTATTTGAAAGCATCTGTTGTCCATCTTCGTTTGTAACACCAAAGCCTGACACCAGCCTGAAAGGAAGAACCACCGAAATGAGACATGCAGTAATTACAGTTATTGACACCTAATTTAAAAAAAGCAAATGAAATGCTCCTTTTGTAAAAAAGCTAACCAGATTCACATGACAGAACGGCAAAAATTAAGAATTCATGAAGCCCCCCACCCCATTAATAATGAGATTGATTCATAATATTAATATGAAACGGTTTCTTTACCCCATCAAGCCTGTCACATATGAGGCACCTGCTGCAGGTAGACATACTGGCATTACAGTTGAGTTGAACGTAAGAGGGTGTTGCAGTTTGATCAAGGCAATGTCGTTGTTGTAATCTAAGTCGTTGGGGTTGTGGTAGTTGGGGTGAATGTGGATTGAGGCGACAGGTAGAGGTGGAACCCTCAGGACCGCAACATCTGTAAGTCCCACGTAAACCTGAAAACCATCAACATCAAAGGGAACAGGGTAAAAAAAAACACAAAGGACAAATTACAGGTTAGACACCTACAGCAGGGTTATTCACCTTTATTGTTTCTATGGGTGAACGTTCTCCTTTCTGTTGTAAAACATGAGCTGCAGTCAAAATCCATCTGTCTGCAATCACCATGCCGCCTCCCCGATTGAATGCGTTCAGTAGCACCTGCCAGGGGATGGTGCCTTCAGGAGCTGAGCTGCCTCCAAGGATCCTCTGAAAGGCTGGCAGGTCATTTGTAGGCTCTCCACACACTGGAGGACACAACAGTGAGGTTCACACAAGCAGAGACACGCAAATGTGTAACACCAATCAAGGCTCTTGATTATTGCAGCGTTTTCAACAATACCTGGTACACATATTGGAATGACGGCAGCATCATGGATATATCTCCACTTCCTGTCTGCTTCACAAGTATAGCTAACTGATGAGGAGAGACAAGAAGAACGATAACTCAACATTTATTGATTTCTTTTTAATGTTTGATCAGTGATACAGCTGATTTAGTGCAGCAGATAACTGAAACAATCGTGCAAATGGTGATACAAGCACCAAAGTTGGCAGAAATATTCCTTAGACATTACTCTTTTGAAAAAAACCAACTGGCCACTTGAATTTTCAATAGGCAGCCAGGTACGGGTCAGTTGAAGAATTACACAGGGGTCAAAATTAAAAATGCTCAAATCATTTTGAAACTACACCACATTATTTGTCTGATCATAAAGATTCCAAAAAGGTATAGTTTGGACTATCTATGACTGAATGATCAGGAGTTATGGGGTAAAAACAGCAAAAATGGTGACAAAGGTCAGTTTCAGTTTGTACAGGGGTCAAAAGTTAAAGTTCCTTCAATTTTGGTAAAAAGTGATGCAAATTATTGGTTGAGCTAATAGGATTAATAAATGGAAAAGTTTTGATTGTGTTGAATGTTTGGTCTCCAAATAAAGGTCAAACAAGGTCAACATCCATTGGATTCTTTGACATGTAACATATGTTACCCCATAACATGATAACTAAGCATGATACATGGTCCAAACTATTCCTTTTTAAAACCCTGTTAACTCAACCAATAATCTGCATAATTTTTTACCAACATTGGAGCAACTTTAACTTTTGACCCCTGTACAAACTGAAACTGACCTTTGTCACCATTTGTGCTGTTTTTACCCCATAACTCCTGATCTTTCAGTCATAGATCATCCAAACTATACCTTTTTGGACTCTTTATGATCAGACAAATAATGTGGTGTAGTTTTCAAAATGACTTGAGCATTTTTAATTTTGACCCCTGTGTAATTCTTCAATTGACCCGTACCTCGCCGCCTATTGAAAATTCAAGTGGCCAATCGTTTTTTTCAAAAGAGTAATGTCTAAGGAGTATTTGTGCCAACTTTGGTGCTTGTATCACCGTTTGCATGATTTTGCTCTAAATATTCTCTTAGCTGCTGCACTGATTGTACATCGTAGCTGACGTATGTCTTTTTCTCTCATTCCAGTCATCTCTTGGTTTCCATTCGTGTTTGAAAATCTCTTCTACCAGAGATTTGTATTTCACCATGAAGCACGTGATGTTTAGACCACTTATTGCACCGTGCTCAGTAAATTATTCAGTGTTAATTCAACTCTCATGTCAAGGATAATAATATTCCAGAGTTTATAAGTCTGACTGAATCCATGTTCAAGATTCAAAAGTGTGAAAACATTAACTAAATAACAGTAACTTTCTCACACTGACAGTGTTACTTCATGACATATGAAAGTGTATTTTGTACACCAAAGAGAGTACTTTGAAATCATTTACAGCTAAGTGTGTACAGGCAGGTCCATAAGTATTTGGACAGGACGGAACGTTTATCATTTTTGGCACTACCACAATTGCACTGAAATCAAACAATCTCAATATGCTTCTTGTGGAGATGTTCAGCTTTACTTCAAAGTCATTAACAACAATATTCTATTAACCATTTAAGAATTAGTCTTTTTCATACATGACCCCTCTGCTTATAGTGCCAAGGATTGTTGTTCATACAAATCATTACTTTTACAGCCAGTTTTATTGAGATAAGTTGGGGAATGGACACATGAACATGTCCAAGTCACTGAACATGTCTTAGACTTAAATTACATCAATCATTAAGAAAAAACATTATGGTACTGTATGGCAAGTCTGTGTGGAGGAGGCCATTCTCAAAAACTGAGTGACCATGCAAGGAGAAGGGTAGTGAGGAAGGCCACCAAGACAATCATGACAAGTCCAAAACCATTAAAGGCTTCTGTGACTGTAATTGTATAAATTGTGCATGTAGTGCAAACATAACCCATTACACAGCTTCATGGTGTGGAGTAACAGGAAAGTATTTTCTTAAAAAAAAAAAATTCAAAATAAAAAAAAGACGTGAAATTTCTCCAGTCACTGCCACAGAAGCCTAGATTTCATTCAAAGCTGCGTGGGTGTTTTGGTGGCTGCCATCTGCCTACTCCAGACAGATTTACCACCAACTTTATTCCTGGAGGGCACCTACCTTGAATGTTTTGTAACTCAGTCTTTTTCAAGACTTTTTTAATTTTTTACTTTTTTTTTTACTTTTTCACCGTGCTCCAACGCCTAAAGAAGACCTCTAACGGTCGAAACATCGCGACGGAGCACTTTTATCAGCTAACTTTCATCAGCGTTGGCAAGCTAACTAGCTTGCTAACGCTTTCGTTTTTATTTTTATTTAATTTTTTAGCACTGTTGTCGTGCGTTACCTGTGCTGCTCCACAGCCTGTCTAGTGGATTTTTATTTTATTTTAGCACCGTTGTCGTGAGTTACCTGTGCTGCTCCACAGCCTGTCCAGTGGATTTTTATTTTATTTTTTAGCACTGTTGTCGTGCATTATCTGTGCTGCTCCACAGCCTGTCTAGTGGATTTTTATTTTATTTTTGCACCGTTGTCGTGCGTTCGCTGTTGCCGTGCGTTACCTGTGCTGCTTCATGGCCTGTCTGGTGCCTTAACTAAAGCACTCCTTCTGCTGAATCACCTCTAAATTATTTACACATTATTCACTTTGCGTGTTTTTAGGAATCCGCTAGGTTGCGCAGCTACTAGCTCTTAGCCGATTTAGCATGGCGGCTTCTCCTGTCTCTCCTGCACTTTTCTGCTCTGGTTGTGAAATGTTTAGTTGTTCCTCGGCCTCCTTTAGCAGTAACGGTACTTGTAATAAGTGCAGCTTATTCATAGCTTTGGAGGCCAGGCTGGGCGAATTGGAGACTCGGCTCCGCACCGTGGAAAATTCTACAGCTAGCCAGGCCCCTGTAGTCAGTGCGGACCAAGGTGGCTTAGCCGCCGTTAGTTCCCCCCTGGCAGATCCCGTGCAGTCGGGAAAGCAGGCTGACTGGGTGACTGTGAGGAGGAAGCGTAGCCCTAAACAGAAGCCCCGTGTACACCGTCAACCCGTTCACATCTCTAACCGTTTTTCCCCACTCGACGATACACTCGCCGAGGATCAAACTGTGGTTATTGGCGACTCTGTTTTGAGAAATGTGAAGTTAGCGACACCAGCAACCATTGTCAATTGTCTTCCGGGGGCCAGAGCAGGCGACATTGAAGGAAATTTGAAACTGCTGGCTAAGGCTAAGCGTAAATTTGGTAAGATTGTAATTCACAGTCGGCAGTAATGACACTCGGTTACGCCAATCGGAGGTCACTAAAATTAACATTAAATCGGTGTGTAACTTTGCAAAAACAATGTCGGACTCTGTAGTTTTCTCTGGGCCCCTCCCCAATCAGACCGGGAGTGACATGTTTAGCCGCATGTTCTCCTTGAATTGCTGGCTGTCTGAGTGGTGTCCAAAAAATGAGGTGGGCTTCATAGATAATTGGCAAAGCTTCTGGGGAAAACCTGGTCTTGTTAGGAGAGACGGCATCCATCCCACTTTAGATGGAGCAGCTCTCATTTCTAGAAATCTGGCCAATTTTCTTGGATCCTCCAAACTGTGACTGTCCAGGGTTGGGACCAGGAGGCAGAGCTGTGGTCTTATACACCTCTCTGCAGCTTCTCTCCCCCTGCCATCCCCTCATTACCCCATCCCCGTAGAGACAGTGCCTGCTCCCAGACCACCAATAACCAGCAAAAATCTATTTAAGCAAAAAAATTCAAAAAGAAAAAATAATATAGCACCTTCAACTGCACCACAGACTAAAACAGTTAAATGTGGTCTATTAAACATTAGGTCTCTCTCTTCTAAGTCCCTGTTGGTAAATGATATAATAATTGATCAACGTATTGATTTATTCTGCCTAACAGAAACCTGGTTACAGCAGGATGAATATGTTAGTTTGAATGAGTCAACACCCCCGAGTCACACTAACTGTCAGAATGCTCGTAGTACGGGCCGGGGCGGAGGATTAGCAGCAATCTTCCATTCCAGCTTATTAATTAATCAAAAACCTAGACAGAGCTTTAATTCATTTGAAAGCTTGTCTCTTAGTCTTTTCCATCCAAATTTGAAGTCCCAAAAACCAGTTTTATTTGTTATTATCTATCGTCCACCTGGTCGTTACTGTGAGTTTCTCTGTGAATTTTCAGACCTTCTGTCTGACTTAGTGCTTAGCTCAGATAAGATACTTATAGTGGGCGATTTTAACATCCACACAGATGCTGAGAATGACAGCCTCAACACTGCATTTAATCTATTATTAGACTCTATTGGCTTTGCTCAAAAAGTAAATGAGTCCACCCACCACTTTAATCATATCTTAGATCTTGTTTTGACTTATGGTATGGAAATAGAAGACTTAACAGTATTCCCTGAAAACTCCCTTCTGTCTGATCATTTTTTAATAACATTTACATTTACCCTGATGGACTACCCTGCAGTGGGGAATAAGTTTCATTACACTAGAAGTCTTTCAGAAAGCGCTGTAACTAGGTTTAAGGATATGATTCCTTCTTTATGTTCTCTAATGTCATATACCAACACAGAGCAGAGTAGCTACCTAAACTCTGTAAGGGAGTTAGAGTATCTCGTCAATAGTTTTACATCCTCATTGAAGACAACTTTGGATGCTGTAGCTCCTCTGAAAAAGAGAGCTTTAAATCAGAAGTGTCTGACTCCGTGGTATAACTCACAAACTCGTAGCTTAAAGCAGATAACCCGTAAGTTGGAGAGGAAATGGCGTCTCACTAATTTAGAAGATCTTCACTTAGCCTGGAAAAAGAGTTTGTTGCTCTATAAAAAAGCCCTCTGTAAAGCTAGGACATCTTTCTACTCATCACTAATTGAAGAAAATAAGAACAACCCCAGGTTTCTTTTCAGCACTGTAGCCAGGCTGACAAAGAGTCAGAGCTCTATTGAGCTGAGTATTCCATTAACTTTAACTAGTAATGACTTCATGACTTTCTTTGCTAACAAAATTTTGACTATTAGAAAAAAAATTACTCATAACCATCCCAAAGATGTATCGTTATCTTTGGCTGCTTTCAGTGATGCCGGTATTTGGTTAGACTCTTTCTCTCCGATTGTTCTGTCTGAGTTATTTTCATTAGTTACTTCATCCAAACCATCAACATGTTTATTAGACCCCATTCCTGCCAGGCTGCTCAAGGAAGTCCTACCATTATTTAATGCTTCAATCTTAAATATGATCAACTTATCTTTGTTAGTTGGCTATGTACCACAGGCTTTTAAGGTGGCAGTAATTAAACCATTACTTAAAAAGCCATCACTTGACCCAGCTATCTTAGCTAATTATAGGCCAATCTCCAACCTTCCTTTTCTCTCAAAGATTCTTGAGAGGGTAGTTGTAAAACAGCTAACTGATCACCTGCAGAGGAATGGTCTATTTGAAGAGGTTCAGTCAGGTTTTAGAATTCATCATAGTACAGAAACAGCATTAGTGAAGGTTACAAATGATCTTCTTATGGCTTCGGACAGTGGACTTATCTCTGTGCTTGTTCTGTTGGACCTCAGTGCTGCTTTTGATACTGTTGACCATAAAATTTTATTACAGAGATTAGAGCATGTCATAGGTATTAAAGGCACTGCGCTGCGGTGGTTTGAAGCATATTTGTCTAATAGATTACAGTTTGTTCATGTAAATGGGGAATCTTCTTCACAGACTAAAGTTAATTATGGAGTTCCACAAGGTTCTGTGCTAGGACCAATTTTATTCACTTTATACATGCTTCCCTTAGGCAGTATTATTAGACGGTATTGCTTAAATTTTCATTGTTACGCAGATGATACCCAGCTTTATCTATCCATGAAGCCAGAGGACACACACCAATTAGCTAAACTGCAGGATTGTCTTACAGACATAAAGACATGGATGACCTCTAATTTCCTGCTTTTAAACTCAGATAAAACTGAAGTTATTGTACTTGGCCCCACAAATCTTAGAAGCATGGTGTCTAACCAGATCTTTACTCTGGATGGCATTTCCCTGACCTCTAGTAATACTGTGAGAAATCTTGGAGTCATTTTTGATCAGGATATGTCATTCAAAGCGCATATTAAACAAATATGTAGGACTGCCTTTTTGCATTTACGCAATATCTCTAAAATCAGAAAGGTCTTGTCTCAGAGTGATGCTGAAAAACTAATTCATGCATTTATTTCCTCTAGGCTGGACTATTGTAATTCATTATTATCAGGTTGTCCTAAAAGTTCCCTAAAAAGCCTTCAGTTAATTCAAAATGCTGCAGCTAGAGTACTGACGGGGACTAGCAGGAGAGAGCATATCTCACCCGTGTTGGCCTCTCTTCATTGGCTTCCTGTTAATTCTAGAATAGAATTTAAAATTCTTCTTCTTACTTATAAGGTTTTGAATAATCAGGTCCCATCTTATCTTAGGGACCTCGTAGTACCATATTAACCCATTAGAGCGCTTCGCTCTCAGACTGCAGGCTTACTTGTAGTTCCTAGGGTTTGTAAGAGTAGAATGGGAGGCAGAGCCTTCAGCTTTCAGGCTCCTCTCCTGTGGAACCAGCTCCCAATTCAGATCAGGGAGACAGATACCCTCTCTACTTTTAAGATTAGGCTTAAAACTTTCCTTTTCGCTAAGGCTTATAGTTAGGGCTGGATCAGGTGACCCTGGACTATCCCTTGGTTATGCTGCTTTAGACGTAGACTGTGGGGGGGTTCCCATGATGCACTGTTTCTTTCTCTTTTTGCTCTGTATGCATCACTCCGCATTTAATCATTAGTGATCGATCTCTGCCCCCCTCCACAGCATGTCTTTTTCCTGGTTCTTTCCCTCAGCCCCTACCAGTCTCAGCAGAAGACTGCCCCTCCCTGAGCCTGGTTCTGCTGGAGGTTTCTTCCTGTTAAAAGGGAGTTTTTTCCTTCCCACTGTAGCCAAGTGCTTGCTCACAGGGGGTCGTTTTGACCGTTGGGGTTTTTCAGAATTATTGTATGGCCTTGCCTTACAATATAAAGCGCCTTGGGGCAACTGTTTGTTGTGATTTGGCGCTATATAAAAAAAAAGTTGATTGATTGATTGAACTCTCACTGTTCCACTCCCAGTCAATTAACTCTATCAGGTGTTCTCAGCCAATCGAGAGCTGGAAAATACCAATTTTTTAAAAATCAGGTCTGACTTGAGTAGGTAGACATGGAAAACATGCCGGGCAGGTGCCCTCCAGGAACAGGGTTGGTGATCCCTGTACCATACTGTTGGGTGTGTGTGTGTGTGCATTTGTGGTTTTGTTTTTTATTATTATTACTTATGTAAATGAGGTCCAAGACATATTCAGTGGTTTGGAAATGTTCATGTGTCCATCCGCAGACTTATCTAAAGGAAACTGGCTGTATAAATGATGAGTTGCATTAGTAATAATACTTACGTTTAGTTTGTCCAATTAGTTATGGGCTCGGAAATGGAAGTAAGAACTATAAAATGGCTATTTTGCCTAAATTGTTAATGTGCTTTTTTTTTTTTTTTTTCGTAAATCCATGAATTAAAGGTGATATATGGCACCTTATGGACATTTTCAGTGTTTCATTTCAATTCCATTGTGGTTTTGTAAAGACATTAAATGTAAAAAATGTCATTACCCAAATACTTGTAGGGCTAACTAACCAGGCATTACATGCACATAGACAAAGGCCTCAGTTCTTTGAACCAAGAACCTTCTAATTATGAGACAAAAACCTACCAATGAAAACTTGCAACAAGTCTCACAGGAAATTTCACCTTCAGAGGCTTAAATTAGATTTGTTGAAATAACAGTGACATGATTAAGGCCCAATCACAGTACTCTCCATTCGCCCTACCAATTGGCCCATTCCCTTCATTTTGCATAGGGTGAAGTGACTTTTTAAATTAGCAGTATCACACTTCCATAATGCTACACTGTCTCAGTGTTTCACGAGTTCACGAGTGTGCAAAATTCAGAATCAATTTCCACTTTGAATACCAATGGAAACCAGTGGCTGTTTGCTATGGGAAGAAAAGTAAAGGCAAACTGAAACTGTATGCGCCCCATAAAGTTTAGCATAAAATGTGTGTCTATTTCAAAGAGTTAAATTTTATGTATTCCCTTGTGATTATCTCACCATTTACTCCACCAGGAAGATGGTAAAAGGGTTCATTGCAGTGATATTGAATGACAGACTGGTACTGATTTTCAACACCAGAGATGAAAGTCACGCCGCCATTTAGCAACGGCTGCGGTTCTCCGCAATCAATTACTGCAAAAACACAAAAAAGATTTTGCAGGTGAGACACCGAACATTTTTTAGCTCATAAGAACAAGAAGTCTTAATGTGTTTTCCAATGTTTTATGTCTAAACTTGAGCATACTGTGGCATTCTGGGAGAGGGAGGTGCCATTGTCCGTTGCTTTGGCACATGGCAGAAAAACTGCTCATTTCCTCTCCATTCTGACAGACAGAAGGACAGCAGTCAGTTAGATGGCACTCAAATGCTTTGCTAATAAACAGAATGAACAGTAAACAAGTGGTCACTCTATAGTAGGGATGGGATGACTAGTCGTAATAGTCGACTACCACAAGCTAACGTCCGACTAGTCGACAATTTTTTTATTAGTTGACTAGTCGAAAGCCATTTATTAAGTTAATTTAACCCTTAAAGAATAGACCTGCTGCAGCTGCCACTACTCCTTTCACTCAATGAAGAAAGTGTGTGAACCTCGGCAGGTGAATTAGCTCAAACGGGTCATCTATGCTTAGTAAATGAATGCAGCTCTTGCCGTCATGCTAACAATTTTGTGCTTATATTTGTTAAAATAAATGTCAGATTTGAGTTTCACCATGAAGACTCGAAACTGACTGAATTTATTCATTGTCAAATTTAGTTGCAGACTAGTCAATGACTAATGGTACCCGACTAGTCGACTAATGATTATCATTAGTCGTCCCAACCCTACTATATAGAGTCCTGCACCAAACGGGTACCCAACAGGTCAACCATGAAATGAGGGTGTTACTTGAACAAATGTGAAATTCAAATGTGTAGGTCCAGGCATGGGCCAGATTTAATTAAGATTAAGCAAGAAAATATAATGAGCAGATGGTCTAATCATTTCATTTTATAATCTCAGTTTAAAATATGAATTACAGTTGTATGCCTTAAGATGGATCTGCACCATCACGCACTTTTTTTCTTTTTTTGGTGACTGCTTGTAACTTTGCAACTGTTGGAATGGCCTATTGAGGCTTTTCAGGTTTCAAATCCTGCAAAACCTCGGAGAGGTCGCCGCGCTGTGAGATCGCAGTAACACTGAAAAATGCATTGAGACGCTCTGATCACGCTGCACTCTAACCGCTGCACACGGACAACACCATTAACATCGCAACATAAAACTATTTTTAATATTGTGCCTAAAACTCTTGTGAATATATTCTCTGGGTTTATAGACGTTGTTATTGCGTTTGTTTTATGTAAACATGGGAGAATCACAGGCTGTCTTTCTGTTATTTTCAATGGGAGCTGCTGTGAGCTATGCTCGCTTCCTGATCATGTCATTCTGAGGGAAACTGAAGTTTGCTCTTTAAAGTCTTGTTTATTGTTCTTTACAACACTGTTTGTCCTGTTTGTTCCAGAGTAATATGTATAATATGTCTGAAATTCGGTTTGCGTTTATTAAATTCCACGCAGATTAAAACGTAGCAGACACGGATTATTCGTAATAATTGTTTTAACAAGTTTTCAGTGTATCATGCAGCAGTCTCTTATTAACATGACGAAAAGCATAAAAATTACAATTTTGTAGTACAATATTCATTTACAGTTGTCATCATGTGGATTCTCTATGTTGTTTTGACTGCAGCGACTCTCTGGGGCGCAAGGGATTATGGGATACGTGAAAACCCCAAATACAGTGAGTCACCCTTCTGAGTCTGGTCTGCTTGAGGATTCTTCTTCAAGACTGCTAGAGGGAGTTTTCCTTACCACTGTCACCTATAGGCTTACTCATGGGGGGGGGGGGGTTGGTTGGTTGGTAAGCTTAGACCTTACCCGTGAAGCACCTTGGGGCAGCTTTGTTGTGATTTAGCACTATTTAAATAAAACAAATTGAATTGTAGGTCATTTTTTTGAATGTGATGAAGTTCTGCTAAGATCACAGTCGGTGAATCTCTTAGTGTGGTTGTTAAATTGGGTCAGAACACAGGTTCTGTATAAAGAGATCCATTATGGCCTAGAAGTAATCTAGGGAAATTGTGGATAATGGGCTGCAGGGATGCCTTAAACTCAACATGGACTCCTGAACCACACTAGTCACAAAATGTAGGACAAATTGAGTCACAATAAAATATTGCAAACAGCACTTCCTGTTAAAGGAAATTAAATACTTTTTCAGATAAGAATCAAAAACTTTTTAATTTTAGAGATAAAAATTTTGTAGTGTGCTCAGGTGACTCACTTCACAAAATGGGACAGCATTATGTTAGTAATTGCTAACATTTATATTATTTGTGTTATTCCATGATATTTTTGTGGAGAAACAAATGTGTGGCCCCAAGTTACATGGGGTCCCTGATCTTCAGCCCAGGAAAACCCGTGTATTGATCCACTCCTGGCTGTTTGTAGCGTTGAGTTTTGTTGGTTCTCGTCAGATAAAGCTTTGCATAACCAAAAATTGTGCAGGATTCTAATTCTGTTAGTATTGTGTGCTGCATAGTTCAACCAACAGAGGAACTTTTAAGCAAACCATCATCAGCTTGTATCCTTGGTCACAGCGCACAAAGATATAATCTCTATAGTAGAATTCAGAGAGGAGAGGAGTCACCCTGCCTCTGTCCACATCACCAGGAGACGGACACTTCACCCCTGAATGGACAAAAAGCTCAAACATCAAATGCGTACCACCAGCCCACTTCAGCTGCTCATTGGCTTATTTCAAAGTGCCCCCCTCCCCCTCACTGTGTGTGGTGTAGTCTAGGCTCCAGCCATGACTCAAGCCTCCTTCATCATTGTGGTACTTCAGCGTGACAGTGCTGGAGTTTGTGACAATTAGACCCGGACTCGTTGACCCGCACAGTTTAACAGGTTCTCTGTCTGAGATGGTGAGCTACAACAAGAGGTGCACACAAAACATTTATTGTTCAGTAACATTTTAGTTGATTTATTTTTTTTAAACATACTTTATGTAACACATTCTTGCAATTACCTCCAGCCAGTGATAGAGACAGTTTGGACCGAGCTCAGTGTCCACGCTCTCAATGTGGAAGTTGTCAGTGAAATTGAGAGAGATGATGAAGCCAGGCTGAACAGAAATCACATACTGGCAGGACACAGCTTGAGACGGGGGGTTAGGGTAGCCTGGACTGGACAGGTGCCCTTCAGGCTCATCAAATGTACCATCAATACAGGACACTTGGCAGGAAAAAAAAGAAATCAGTCATGAATTCAAGCTTTCATGTATTTTATATATAGTAAATCTTTTGTGATGAAATACCTGAATTAACTGATGCATTAAAAAATAAGTGCAATTGTCATTTATAAAATAGTGTTGTTTCAGAATCTTATGCTGTATCATGAGGACATTGAAATGAAAAACTCAACATGGCAAAATCCTCTATAACTTAAAATAACACCATTTTCTCAGATGTTCACTAGCTGACAATCACATTGTTACTTTATGACATATGAAAGTGCTTTTCAATGCTGTAGCGGAACATAATCCAGACTTGAAAGTTTTTTTTTTCCCTAGGATTTGGAAAAGCCTAGTCCATCCATTCATCCATCCATCCATCCATCCATCCATCCATCCATCCATCCATCCATCCATCCATCCATTTTCTTCCGTTTCATCCGCGGTCGGGTCGTGGGAGCAGCAGTTCAAGCAAAGCCGCCCAGACCTCCTGATCCACACACACCTCCCCCAGCTCCTCCAGGGGAACCCCAAGGCGCTCCCAAGCCAGCTGTGAGACGTAGTCCCTCCAGCGTGTCCTGGGTCTTCCCCGGGGCCTCCTCCCAATGGGACGTGCCCGGAACACCTCTCCAACGAGGCGTCCAAGGGGCATCCGAAAACGATGCCCGAGCCACCTCAGCTGGCTTCTTTCAACGTGGAGGAGCAGCGGCTCAACTCTGAGCTCCTCCCGAGTGACTAGGAAAGGCTAGACATGAACCTATAAAAGGTGCTGTGAGAATTAATGAGTCAAGTCATTGTCAAGTCATGTTAGCTTGAGTGCCTTGTGTTAACAGCTGACTCGAGAGTTGCAATTTCATGACTTGGACTGACTTGATTGTGACTTACTCCCAACTCTGATGAGTTTGTCCCCTCGAGATTCCTTTCTGTGTGGAGTTTGGTCTCTCTGTGTTTCAGCTTCCTCCCACTTCTTAAGGGCCTAGTCACCCTTAGCATGAATGAGCAGGAAACAAGCCAAATCAGCCAGAATGGGAAAAAAGCCAAACACTGAGGCACAGTCGGGAGGGACAGACATTCGGACAACTGTGTACGAATGCCAGTCGACTAATTAGAATGTGGACAGATCCCGCCTCGACTGATTCGTGCACATCCTGTGCATATCCTTACGAATGCATTTCAAATGTAGTTGGAACATAACCACAATGCAGTAATAATAAGAAGAATGCTGTGCGGTGCAGTCCGATCGCCATCAGAAGTCTGGGTGGGAGGCAAGCAAGGGGAGCGGCGTGGCAGAGCAAGCGCTGTGGTCTGCTATCTTTTGAAGACGTGCCATGTCTTCCTGCTGGATATCGGATGATATCCAAACTATGAACTGTGAACATGTAAACTAGGGTCCTCTGACGATCACATAACTGCAGTGCATGTAACTGTGTGTGTTCAGAGTACAACCCCTGGCAAAAATTATGGACTCACCGGCCTCGGAGGATGTTCATTCAGTTGTTTAATTTTGTAGAAAAAAACAGATCACAGACATGACACAAAACTAAAGTCATTTCAAATGGCAACTTTCTGGCTTTAAGAAACACTATAAGAAATCAAGAAAAAAAGATTGTGGCAGTCAGTAACGGTTACTTTTTTAGACCAAGCAGAGGAAAAAAATATGGAATCACTCAATTCTGAGGAAAAAATTATGGAATCACCCTGTAAATTTTCATCCCCAAAACTAACACCTGCATCATATCAGATCTGCTCGTTAGTCTGCATCTAAAAATGAGTGAACACACCTTGGAGAGCTGTTGCACCAAGTGGACTGACATGAATCATGGCTCCAACACGAGAGATGTCAATTGAAACAAAGGAGAGGATTATCAAACTCTTAAAAGAGAGTAAATCATCACGCAATGTTGCAAAAGATGTTGGTTGTTCACAGTCAGCTGTGGCTAAACTCTGGACCAAATACAAACAACATGGGAAGGTTGTTAAAGGCAAACATACTGGTAGACCAAGGAAGACATCAAAGCGTCAAGACAGAAAACTTAAAGCAATATGTCTCAAAAATCGAAAAATGTACAACAAAACAAATGAGGAACGAATGGGAGGAAACTGGAGTCAACGTCTGTGACCGAACTGTAAGAAACCGCCTAAAGGAAATGGGATTTACATACAGAAAAGCTAAACGAAAGGCATCATTAACACCTAAACAGAAAAAAACAAGGTTACAATGGGCTAAGGAAAAGCAATTGTGGACTGTGGATGACTGGATGAAAGTCATATTCAGTGATGAATCTCGAATCTGCATTGGGCAAGGTGATGATGCTGGAACTTTTGTTTGGTGCCTTTCCAATGAGATTTATAAAGATGACTGCCTGAAGAGAACATGTAAATTTCCACAGTCATTGATGATATGGGGCTGCATGTCAGGTAAAGGCACTGGGGAGATGGCTGTCATTACATCATCAATAAATGCACAAGTTTATGTTGATATTTTGGACAATTGAAAGGATGTTTGGGGATGATGAAATCATTTTTCAAGATGATAATGCATCTTGCCATAGAGCAAAAACTGCAAAAACATTCCTTGCAAAAAGACACATAGGGTCAATGTCATGGCATAGGGTCAATGTCAATGAGCAGATCTGATTTGATGCAGGTGTTAATTTGGGGGATGAAAATTTACAGGGTGATTCCATAATTTTTTCCTCAGAATTGAGTGATTCCATATTTTTTTCCTCTGCTTGGTCTAAAAAAGTAACCGTTACTGACTGCCACAATCTTTTTTTCTTGATTTCTTATAGTGTTTCTTAAAGCCAGAAAGTTGCCATTTGAAATGACTTTAGTTTTGTGTCATGTCTGTGATCTGCTTTTTTTCTACAAAATTAAACAACTGAATGAACATCCTCTGAGGCCGGTGATTCCATAATTTTTGCCAGGGGTTGTATTATGGTCATCAGAACGCCGCTGTGTACACCCACAACCATTGTTACCACTGTGGCCACCAGTAACAGCCACCAGTCCGCAATGTTTCACAGTAAACCCATAATCAGGGGACCCTGGATGACATATATCAGTACAAATATTGGATGACATACGTAATCCAGAAAGGACGTAAGGCAGGTCTTGACAGTAAAGCATTACACAGCAGCCACATGCCCACCGGTGCATGCACTCTCTCTCTCTCACCAGGAAATCAGCTCTGTAGCAGACAGCAGGGCATCCCACTGTTCGTCTGGACAGCGGAGCACAGTGATCAGATAAAAAAGCATCACGCAGGGATTTTACCACAGGCTGCAGCCTGGCTGTGGTTTGCCCTGCGCTGTGAGACATTCTGGAGCCATTCCAAAGGTGAGTTTTTATTTTATTTATATTGTAATGACTTGGCCGAACAGTGGCATCGCCGTCCCTTCTCTAGATGGGGTCAATATCATACAACCCCAATTCCATTGAAGTTGGGATGTTGTGTAAAATGTAAATAAAAACAGAATATAATGATTTGCAAATCCTCTTTAACCTATATTCAACTAAATACACCACAAAGACAAGATGTTTAATGTTCAAACTGATAAACTTTATTGTTTTTGTGCAAATATTTGCTCATTTTGAAATGGATGCCTGCAACATGTTTCAAAAAAGGCTGGGACAGTGATATGTTTACCACTGTGTTACATCACCTTTCCTTCTAACAACACTCAATAAAGGTTTGGGAACTGAGGACACTAATTGTTGAAGCTTTGTAGGTGGAATTCTTTCAGATTCTTGCTTGATGTGTGACTTCAGTTGTTTAACAGTCTGGGGTCTCCGTTGTCATATTTTGCACTTCATAATGCACCACAGATTTTCAATGGGCGACAGGTCTGGACTGCAGGCAGGCCAGTCTAGTACCTGCATTCTTTTACTACGAAGCCACACTGTTGGAACACGTGCAGAATGTGGCTTGGCATTGTCTTGCTGAAATAAGCAGGGATGTCCCTGAAAAAGACGTTGCCTGGATGGCAGCATGTGTTGCTCCAAAACCTGGATGTACCGTTCAGCACTGATGGTGCCATCACAGATGTTTAAGTTGCCCATGTCATGGACACGAACACACCCCCATACATCACAGATGCTGGCTTAGAACTGGTAACAATCTGGATGGTCTTTTTCCTCTTTTGTCCAGAGGATACGCCGTCCATGATTTCCAAAAACAATTTGAAATGTGGACTCATCAGACCACAGCACACTTTTCCACTTTGCGGCTGTCCATTTCAAATGAGCTCAGGCCCAGAAAATGTTGATTTTTGGCCTTGCCGCTTACATGTAGAAAGTTCTCCAGATTCACTGAATTTTCTGATTATATTATGGACTGTAGATGATGGAATCCCTAAATTCCTTGCAATTGAACATTGAGAAACATTGTTCTTAAACTGCTGGACTATCTTTTTATGCAGTTGTTCACAAAGTGTTGATCCTCGCCCCATCTTTGCTTGTAAAAGGCTGAGACTTTTGGGGATGCTCCTTTTATACCCAGTCATGAGTGTCCTCAGTTCCCAAAAGCTTATTGAGTGTTGTTAGAAGGAAAGGTGATGTAACACAGTGGTAAACATACCACTGTCCCAACTTTTTTGAAACATGTTGCAGGCATCCATTTCAAAATGAGCAAATATTTGCACAAAAACAATAAAGTTTATCAGTTTGAACATTAAAGATCTTGTCTTTGTGGTGTATTCAATTGACTATAGGG
The DNA here is from genome assembly GCF_902500255.1 of Thalassophryne amazonica. NCBI lineage: Eukaryota > Metazoa > Chordata > Actinopteri > Batrachoidiformes > Batrachoididae > Thalassophryne > Thalassophryne amazonica. Next base: position 74,684,072 of record NC_047109.1, on the reverse strand, counting down.
TGAAGAGGATTTGCAAATCATTGTATTCTGTTTTATTTATATTTTACGCAATGTCCCAACTTCATTGCAATTGGTGTTGTAATATGTGTATTACAGCTGTCACCCCCTGGTCAGCTGTGCTGAAATGCATTGACTCGCTGTGGGGCAGCCGTGCAGCACATCTGCTCGTGGTGTTACAGCTTTGATGATCAGAATATTTCACATACCTTATCTAAGGGCCCCTTCACATGCAGTGTGAAGTTTGGACGAAGTGCACACTTAGTGCGCATGACGCAGGAATTGTGTGCAAACCGTTTAATGTGATCCCTGCCTCCAATGCCTCATCACCTGTTGCTACAACTATTTGTGCACACAAGCGCCTGAAAGACAAAGTGTGAGCTGTGCAAACCCATCGCACCCTCTTGCGGCAGATGTTCGTGACACACACAAACATCTAACACCGCTCGCATGGCACACAGAAAATGTGTGCCCAGTCGCACTCTTGGCACAACAACAGACTGCAGACAATCACTTTCGTACTCGCAGAGACATTTGTCTAAGTCCCACATGAGTGTGGCTGGTCTGTGCGCTGAGATGACAGGAGGTGTGTTCTCCCACTGAAGCTGCTGTGGAAATCTGTGGATCTGGACATTCCAGCTGGACACCACATACTGTGTTTGGACGGACATGGACAAACAACTGCTCACTGTGATGCGTGTATGTCTGTTTGCTGTTATCAAGTGAACATAAATAAAAACATATATCACTGTGGCGACGTGCTGCAGCGAGCAAGCGTGTGCACGGCGCACACATGGACAGGCTGCTCCCAGGTTGAAATGGACCATCAGATCAGAACACGCAGCAGGCAATCTCACTGTCACGTCATCCACGTGAACTCTGTTCCACATGACACAGTGTCCTGCGGCGCGTCATCCACAAGACACATGCGCACAGCCGGTTGGAGACGCGCCAGCAGATGTGGACATGAATGAGACGAGCGAACTGCTTCTCATTCATGTCATTTCATGACTGTATGTCTGTGACCATGGGTCATTACAGAAGAACAGACAGATCATATTTGTATTGCTCGCTTGATAAATGTGGTGTTTTTATATGGTGTGTGATTTTAATTTTTTTGTAATACTTCCATGTCCTTACTGATATGAAGCAGATTCCCGCAGCTTTCAAAGAACAGCTCAGTAGATCAGTGGTAAATTCTCTGACTGGCAATCAGAGCTTTTGGATGGTGCAAGTTGACATCCAGTGGGTCATATGTTTTTTGTTTTTGTTTTTTTTTCTACATAAGTGCCACAATGTCCCACAGGTACTGACTGGTTTTATTTTTTTATATATTCCACATAAGCAGTGCGATCTGGTCCCACAGGTACCAGCTGTTTTTTTATATTTCTTCCACATAAGCGGCGCGATGTGCCACAGCTGGCACTGTGTGTTCCTGCCCAAAAGACACTGATGCCTGCCCATCGGCACAATGTTTTATGGTGCCCTAATTTTGAACTGTTTCACCGTTTTCATCCAAACACCATCCAGACTTCGCACTATGTGTAAAGGGCCATAACCCATGGGAGGGAATGACAATGTGTCTGTAATATAAGGTTTATTATAGATATAACACCCCATTCAGATGTGTGAGCTGCTCTGTGACACAAGGACTCGCAGTGACACATGGAGCTTTCAGTTTGATTGCGCAATGTTCATGTCTAGTTCACAAGATGTATGCATGCCACAGACATTGCATATAGCAATATTTCCTTTGCACAACTCAAAAGGGGTGCAGTCGGGGACATGCCGGCAGGATTAGATGTGCCTGACCATGGCGAATGTCTCTTGAGCGTGATCAGATTGCTCCGAATACTGTTTTGATGCGTGATAGTATTTAGAACACTGTCAGACTGCACTTAGAGCCCACCTCAACTGCCATTCAATATTTTTCCACTTCAACTGCGCCACAAATGTTTTGAACATGAGCAAAACATTCAGGGCGGCCGCACGACCATGCCTGATTGTTTAGACTGCTCTGAGATTGCTATCTGATGTTTCTGAATGCATCTCGACATGTCCAGAATATGGGTCAAATTTTCATTTTTGGATTCGGCCTCATTCGGCCTCTAGTGTGACGGGGGTATAAGACATGCAGCGTCAGTGAATTGGTGACTCTTAATTGACTGTAGGTGTGACTGAGTTTGTCTGTCTAGATGGGCTGGCCCTGCTATACACCGACTGGTATCGTCCACATCTTACCCAATGACTGCTGGGATTGACTAACCCTAATCCCCCACCCCAACACTTAATTTGAGTAATGGAATTTCTAAAATGAATGAATGAAAATCACTGTTGCTGGTATAAAATTACTTTCTTCAAAGTTTTGAGCTTAGTGAATGTTTGGATATGCTAAGGTTGATGTTTTCTTTTTTAATGCATATATGTGCGTGGATCTTGCAACGTTTTTGTAAAGAGATTTGCTGAAAGGCAAAATGATGTGTTTGGCTGACTTTAGAAACAAGTTAATATTTGATGACCATTATGTTGTTATTGACCCCTGTGAGTACTGGTCGGGTTCTCATGGGTCAGATGTACTCACATGCACAGGTGTGTTGGTCTGCAAGAAGTTCATAACCATGGTGACAGGAGCAAACATATGAACCAAGCATGTTAAAGCAGATCTGAGAGCAGTGTGGTCGTGATGCATCTTCAGGTTCTGACCAAGCGCACTCATCTATGTCTGATGAGAAAGTTAATGCAGCACAGGATGATGATGATGCAGTGGAGGATGAGTGAAGTGACAGAAAAGCAAACAGAACTATAAGATCTACCTTTCGCCTGGTACTGAGCGGAGAATCCGATATTTTGGTGCAGCTCTGGGTTGGTGTCGTCACTTTGGAATATGAGGGTGAGTTTGTTCCCTGGAGACAAGATAGGCTGGTTGCCAGGGTGATGTCCATCAGCAGAATTTTCCTGGCCACAAAACTTTCCAAGAACTTTTTTGTTATACTGAATCTGTAAAATAAAAATTGTGGAAAGGCTAGACCAACAAAGCAGCCACATTCATTTGCACTAAAAATAGAATCTAACTCAAAGTGAGGAAACTGCAGTGTGAAATCCCCGGGTGAGTATGAGCTGAGCTTGCAGAAAACATCTATATTATTTATTATGACTGTTGACAGAAAAGGTGCTGCTGTTCCATGTGCCTGAGCACTGTTGTAGCCAAGTCACATAAAGTCACACCCGAGGTTCATTGGAATTAGAACACAAGTGCAAGTAACGAAGATTATGTCACGTTTAAGTCTTCGTACATAGTACATTTTGCAGAGCATAATAGATTCTGCTGGGACTGTATTTGGTTCCCAGCCAAACAGAGTTAAATCAGCCCTATCATAGTGTCTATGAAGTTGGTCAAATCTAATAAGCATCATTTATACAAGTGAAGTGACGCAAAGCTTGCTCATTTTACAGGGAGTCCTAAACAGGAAGTGCCAAATTCTTAATCCACAGCAAAACAGGAAATGTTCAAATGTCAAACACTTCCTGGATTGACAGACGAGATCCCATGGAATCTTGTGGGAACTCAGTGGCAAGCTCACACTCAAACAGGAAGTGCCAATTTTCAGTCACAGTGAAACAGGAAATGTCAAATGTTGAACACATCCTGGCATGGGTGGAGCTAGAGCAGAGACCAGGGTTTCACTGGACTCCCCTGAAATCTGATTGGACACAGATGATTGACATGTCACAGCACCACACGTCTGGTTGAAAAGAGCTGCATTTTGAAATCAATGAGTCACATTGACCTCTAGGTTCCTCCTGTCCAGTAGTTTGTGCTGTGTACCACAAAAAGTTCTAATCCACCTTAGTAGAAGAAAAATGTTTGCTTCAGATTTGAACTGAACACGTCGTTTGAACTATGGACTTCTAATGACACCATACTTATATTGGTGAGTAAATGGCCATATTTTATCCCAGAAATGAGGGCCAGGTTGTTAAAAGCAGCATTTCTCCTTTAATTCAGGTTGCCTTATATACACATGTTTAAGCTAACAGACAGCAGCTGGTTCATGCTCTGTTGGCTTATTAGTGCAGCAGATAACTGAAACAATCCTTCAAATGGTGATACAAGCATCAAATTCAGCACAAATACAGCTGGAGTAAAATTAATGAAGCAACTTTAACTTCTGACCCCTGTAAAACTGAAACTGACCTTTGTCACCGTTCTTGCTGCTTTTACCTCATAACTCCATAACATTCAGTCACAGGTTGTCCAAAGTATACCTTTTTGGAATCTTTATGATCAGGCAAATAATGTGGTGTGGTTTTCTATATGATTGGAGCATCTTTCATTTTGACCCCTGTGTTCTTCAATTGACCCCTACCTGGCTGCCTATGAAAATTCAAGTGGCCAATCAGTTTTTTCAAAAGAGTTAATGTCTATGGATTATTTGTGCAGAATTTGATGCTTGTATCACCATTTGCAGGATTCCACTCTAAATATTCTCTTATCTGCTGCACTATATATGAGATGTAAGATGCTGCTCCTCAGTGTTTCTCAGTTGCCCTCAAAAGTATTGGAACACTTGGTATTTCACACATTTTAATTTGTGTAGGCCATTTCAAAGACATTTTTTTTTCTAAAATTATCTTCCTTAACTCAAACTGAAGGCAATTCTCTACATCTTGATATAAATGAATTAAAAATATAAAATCCAGCTTCCTGATTAAGTGGGGTAGAGGAGGATTTTCTTAAAAAGAAGACCTGAAAGTTCAGCTACAATTTGACAGAAAGTACATCTGAGATGTACTTTGAGCCTAGATTTGATGTTTTGATGAAAGAAACTTTTGTATTTCTTCATAATTGATGTAAATAAAGTCCAAGACATATTCAGTGACTTGGAAATGTTCATGTTTCCATCCCCTGACTTGTCTAAAGAAAAGTGGCAATAAAACTGATTATTATTTACAGGTTTTATCAAGTTTTAGAGATTTGCTTTCAGTTTGAGTTTGAGGAAAATAATTTAAGAAATTTTTATTCTTTATTTTTTATTTTTGTATTTCTTGTATTTAAAATGGCATAAACAAATTAAAATGTGTGAAATTCCAAGTGTTCCAATACTTTTGGAGGGCACAGTATCCTAACCTTATGATGAGTGCAAAATGACTGTGGTATTATTACTGTTTTGTTTAAGAATGTTTAATTTTCACTGTTGCTGCACTTTGTGTCAAATCATAGTCATATAATATATCATATTGATATGAAAATTCAGTAAGGTATATCTTCTATGATACATTCCAAATCTAAGGTGGAACTCTACTAGTGTTTACTAAGGTACACCGAAATATCTTTAAAAAAAAAAAAAAGAGAGAGAGAGTAGAGCCACTTCGGTGCCTGGTCTTGAGAACCAGGGATGGTAGGTTGAAAAGCTTTTTTATCCCATGGGAACTCTCCTTACCCACCCAAGCAGCTCAAGAATATGAACAGCATATATATAAGTGACATTTACATGACAATTTATATGACAATATTGAGATACGATAATTTGGCCATATTGTACAGCCCTACTGTCAACTAGCTGAAAACTTTGAATATTGATTTACATCTACATTAAAAAAATGCTTAAAGTGGCAGGGGGCTAAGAGGGCTGTAATTATGGGGGTCAGCTGAAAAGCAAAAAAAGAAAAATGCTTAAAAAGGTCGGGGGGGAGATATGGGGGTGCAGAGCCCCTCCAAAAGTTGAAAGGCAAAATAAGGAAAATGCTTAAAAAGGCGGGGGGTCTGGGGGAGCGGAGCACCCCCCAGAAACTGAAAGGTTTTAGTCATACTCATGTTCCCAAGAACCATTTACTGAAAAAAAAAACCCTGAAGGACATGGTTAGATGGCGAGGAGCTTTTCCAGGCATGTGAGAGGCAAATAAAGAAAAATGCCTAAAAAGGCAGGGAGTCTGGGGGGCAGAGCCCCCCCCCCAAAGCTGAAAGGTTTTTGCCATGCTAATGCTCCCCTAAGCATTTACTCAAAATAAAGTCTAAAGGACCTAAATGACATTGTGAGATGCTGATGAGCTTCGCTCGTTCATGTCCGCGACATATGCATATTACTATGGTATAGAGTTGGCTTAGCTTCATTTGGAGGGGGACTACAGTCCTAGTCCACAGTCATTTTGACCTTGTGAAAACCCTCATGGGTAATTTCCTGCTTCACTGACATAAATAGCATCAATAAAATCACTGATTTACTAAATTATGTCTATTTTACAGTGAAGTCTTTCAATGATCTGCATAGTTGTGAACACTGGATTTTAGTCCAACATCCACTGAAAAGTGGATGGCAAAGGTCTCGGCCTTGCTCGTGAATGTCATTCTGAGATGGCGTGCCAATATAAAAAATAAATAAAATAAATTGAATGAAACTGCCTGGTCTGGAATATGTAGACGTCATTACATTTTGGAACAAATCCAGTTAAAAGAGCAATTGCAGACACACACAAAACATATGAGAAAGCAGGGATGTTCATTAATGAAGCAATTTGTACAAAAAAGGTAGTTGTAACATCAAATGAAATCCTTACAACTTTGAGGTGCATCTACAAAATGGAACAGATCCAGGATATTTTGAGGGCTTTTATTTTCATGATTGTTGTGTGTTTTGGGCAGTTTTGGGCCTTGTATTGCGCTCTAATGTCTAGTTGGAACTCCATTTGTGAATTTACTGGATGTGTACTTCAAGTAGGAACTTTACCCACATGACATCATCAGTAAAAGTTTGTTTTCAGTGGATGTTGGACTCAGCTAAAGTTGTGTTTGTTGCCCAGGCAGTGGCAAAGGTTGTCAGATGGTATCGATTTTAGGCCTTAAAATCCCAGTAATGCGTTCAGATGATGACTTAATTGGTTTGGCTTTATTCTGTGAGTTGCAGCTGGAAGGAGGTGGTGTATGAGACTGACAACAAAAAAAAATGTCTATTAACCATTCAAATGCAACCATCTGATCATGAGTTTGGTGTCCTAAACACACATAAGGTCACTATACAATCCAGCCATCCACTCATTCTCTTTGATAGTTGATCATAATACTAACACAAGCCGTTAGAATCCTTTCTTTAGTATCTAAGAAGTCTATTAAAGTGTTCTGGACTTCTGATTTTGTTTCCCCTCAGATGCTTTCATACGATTAGATTTACACCAAGTAACTTGAATAAGCTGTATGTCAGTGACATATAAAAAGTTCAGGGGCCTCATGTACAAAGGCTGCGTGTGCACAAAAACGTGGCGTACGTCCTCCTCCACACTTACGTTCAGATGTATCAAAAGTGAAATGACCGTGGAAATGTGCGTTGCATCACACAAAATTCCTGGCTGGCGTACACGTCTCTACAGCTATTGGTCCACTGTCGATACATAGAGGTGATGCTGGGAACCGTTAATAGTGTGAAAACAAGAAGTCATCAGAGTGACGTGCACATTAGAGATGTACTGATGAGCAATTAACACACCCACGTGTATGTCCACCCACAATTATATGGGTGGATATAAAAGCATGCGCAAAGTGATGCGTAAAATGGCATTGATGCTACTAACAATAGCTGGGTTAGCGTTGTTAGTAGACCTTGCAAATGGTGCAATCCAACGTGAGTGTGTATTCAGGGATGGTGAGGATTTACTTTCAAATGAAGAGATTTCGTTTATCAAGGCCAGTGTTGCTGGAGTTGTGCGCAGAACTGCAGCCGGCCCAGAGTGCAATACGAGGTCTGTCAATAAAGTATAGGTCCTTTTTATTTTTTTCAAAAACTATATGGATTTCATATATATGTTTTTACGTCAGACATGCTTGAACCCTCATGTGCATGCGTGAGTTTTTCCACGCCTGTCGGTGACGTCATTCGCCTGTGAGCACTCCTTGTGGGAGGAGTCGTCCAGCCCATCGTCGGAATTCCTTTGTCTGAGAAGTTGCTGAGAGACTGGCGCTTTGTTTGATCAAAATTTTTTCTAAACCTGTGAGACACATCGAAGTGGACACGGTTCGAAAAATTAAGCTGGTTTTCAGTGAAAATTTTAACAGCTGATGAGAGATTTTGAGGAGATACTGTCGCTTTAAGGACTTCCCACGGTGTGAGACGTCACGCAGCGCTCTCAGGCGTCGTCGTCAGCCTGTTTCAAGCTGAAAACCTCCACATTTCAGGCTCTATTGATCCAGGACGTCGTGAGAGAACAGAGAAGTTTCAGAAGAAGTCGGTTTCAGCATTTTATCCGGATATTCCACTGTTAAAGGAGATTTTTTTAATGAAAGACGTGCGGACGGATTGCAGCATCGGCTCGCAGCCGCCGCGACGCTCCGCCACAGGAAAAACACCTCCGTTGGAAGCCTTAAGGACAAGTTGGAACATGTCCAGCTGTTAAACAATTTCTCATATACTCACTCCACTGAAAGCCATCAAAAGCCGCCTGGATTTTACAAATGGTTATCAACACGGAGGTGTTTTTCCTGTGCCGCCGCACCGCGCCGGCTGCGTCCCGACGCGCGGACCCGTCTGCACGTCTTTCATTAAAAAAATCTCCTTTAACAGTGGAATATCCGGATAAAATGCTGAAACCGACTTCTTCTGAAACTTCTCTGTTCTCTCACGATGTCCTGGATCAACAGAGCCTGAAATGTGGAGGTTTTCAGCGTGAAACAGGCTGACGACGGCGCCTGAGAGCGCTGCACGACGTCTCGCACCGTGGGAAGTCCTTAAAGCGACAGTATCACCTCAAAATCTCTCATCAGCCGTTAAAATTTTCACTGAAAACCAGCTTAATTTTTCGAACCGTGTCCACTTCAATGTGTCTCACAGGTTTAGAAAAAATTTTGATCAAACAAAGCGCCAGTCTCTCAGCAACTTCTCAGACAAAGGAATTCCGACGAGGGGCTGGACGACTCCTCCCACAAGGAGTGTTCACAGGCGGATGACGTCACCGACAGGTGTGGAAAAACTCACGCATGCGCACGAGGGTTCAAGCATGTCTGACGTAAAAACATATGAATGAAATCCATATACTTTTTGAAAAAATAAAAAGGACCTATACTTTATTGACAGCCCTCGTATAGCGAGGAGCCAGGGAGTGTCTGTGCCCACACAGGTGCTGACCACACTGGGCTTCCTGGCAACAGGGGCATTCCAGCATGAGCTGGCTGATTGGTCAGGAGTGTGCCAGTCAACCTTGCGCTGAACCATGCCAGCTGCATGGAATGCAATCATTGAATGTCATCCAGGTACATCACATTAAAGCACAATTTGCAGCAAGTGCCGCTTTCCCTAATGTAATCAAAGCTATTGACTACACACATATTGCTATAAAGGCGCCATCACATGGTGAATTTGTTTTTGTTAATAGGAAACAATTTCATTCCAACAATGTTCAAATCATATGTGATGCACAAATGCACTGGGTTGGGTTGGGATAAGAAAGTGGCACAGTGCACGATGGATGGCGGCTTGGCCGCTTGAGTAAATAGCTTATTTGTGTAATTGTTACGAACAAAAACCAGTGTGGGCACATTTGGGCATATGCACATTCAAATATGTTCTTTGGTATTATTTGTTATTATTATTCTTTGTTATTATGTGTTTTCTTTTTCTTGATGGTGAAACTAGAGAGCTTCTTAACAGGCCCCTGATTGTCTCTCTGTGTTCAGTATTGCTCAATAAACACGGGTGTAAAGTTGTGAATGTCACACACTGTCAACTGCGGAGCACCTCACCTTTTTAACTTCTGTGTGTGTGCACTGCTCTGAGCCCACAGTGGCTATGGCCTCACACACGCATGCTCCCACTAACATTTTTCCCATTTCATGTTTATTTCATTTGCAAGGGTACCAAATAAACTATCCCTGCATGTCTCCACTTCATTTCCAGTCACTTGGTATAATTTCTTTTCTGTGTTCATATTTACTGATCTGACTGAGTGGGGATTCCCAGCTCCAAGGGCCTAGTTACACAAATTTGCATATTTAAATTGGGGTGTGGAAAGGGAGGAGCTTGGTGCATGTGCGCTCAGTTCCACGTTGATTGAGATGTACAAATGGAATGTGCTTGGATCCATGGGTATGCACACTTTGATACACCTGAATTTCTTTGTACTTACGCCAGTTTCTGGGTTTTGGCGGACGCCATGTTTCAGTAGGAAATCCATGCAAGTCTTTCTACATGAGGCCCCTGGTCCAGACTGTCTGTGATTAACAGGCTTGGGGAGTAACGGAATACATGTAACGGCGTTACGTAATTAGGATACAAAAAAAGGGTAACTGTATTCCGCTACAGTTACAGAAAAAAAGACGTATTCAGATTACAGGTATATTTAGTAAAAATGGGGATTACTTCGCAGGATTACAATTTTAATGCATTTTATATTATCTGTATATAAATTTTTTTTTTCTTTGAAACGAAAACGTCCCTTCATGAACAGTGACATGACGTCTCCTAACTGGGCAAAATATTGACGAAGTTCCCGGATGTTAATGCATTTTCAATGGAGATCCGTGACTGGACACACTCAGAAAAATGCTCGCGAAGTACGTGTTAAAAAATGCCATTTTGACCTGGATATCGAGCCAGTAAAATTAAATTACATTAAATTACGTCAGGAAAGTATTAAACTTACTCGGACACACACACATTCCCAAATATTAGTGTTGAAAGTTACACGGATCTGCACTGTTCAAGCTGCTGAGCTGAGGCGTCCTGCTGCAGCAGCTGTTCAGCGCAGCTCAGCTCCTAAACCATTACAATACATTTATATATATATATATATATATATATATATATATATATATATATATATATATATATATATTATATTTTTACACAATTATCCTTTATTGACCGAGTTTCATTCATGAAGTCAGTGGTGTGGGTACACATCTCTCTGTGTGGGTGTGACTGTGAGCGGCACAGCGCGGGTCATTATAATCTCATTATTTTAAGGTGCAAATTAAAAAAAATCCCCAGTCTTGTCGAACAATTTTAATCACTAACGATAAGTATTTTAACTAGACATTGGTCTAGCAGTGGAAAATATCAACTAGACATACGTGGTCTGTCCATAAATTAACGGTCCTTTTTATTTTTTTTTTTAAAACTATATGGATTTCATTCATATGTTTTTACGTCAGACATGCTTGAACCCTTGTGCGCATGCGTGAGTTTTTCCACGCCTGTCGGTGACGTCATTCGTCTGTGAGCACGCCTTGTGGAAGGAGTGGTCCCGCCCCCTCGTCGGATTTTCATTGTCTGGAAATGGCGGAATGAAAAGGACTTTTTTTCCATCAGAATTTTTTCAGAAGCTGTTAGAGACTGGCACCTAGAAACCATTCGAAAAATTTATCTGGCTTTCAGTGAAAATTTTACGGGCCTCACAGAGAATAAGGACTTTAACTACAGCTTTAAGGACCCCTTTAAGGACGGTCGGTGCACCGCGCTGCGAGCTGCGACGATGCGGCACAAACCACTGGATCATTTCTAAGCTGATGGCTCTGTGGATGCTCTTTCTCTGGTTATCACAAGACCTGGACATCAGCCATTTTCCAGCAGATTTCACTTTTAACAAGAGCTTTTGTCATGGAAAACCGCGCGGAGGCTTCGCGCGTCACGACCGATTCGCTGATGAAGCGAGACAAAGGAACACCTCCGTTTCGGAGTGTTAGAGGACAAGTTGGGACATGTCCAGCTCTCCACAAGTTCTTTTATACTCACTCGACTGGTAAGCACTGAAAGCCGAGATAGACATGTCCCAACTTGTCCACAGACAAAGTGACAAGAAGAACCAAAACCACTTACTTATAGAAGGAAATATTGTCTCCCTTGTTCCTCCGTTTGTGGCTTTGCCAACATGCGCAGCTTTCCGACATATTCCACCTGTTTCTTGAACTTCTATGCGCGCAAATCACTAACTTGCCCGGAATTAAAATGGCGACCACGCCTCCTTACTGACAGTATTTACTTAATGGTTTTCATTATGCTGTTGTTCTTATTTTGAAAGTTCAATAAGTGGACTGATGTGTTAAACATGGTGCAAATTTACTGAACAAGTAGTAGACTTTTTTTGTTTTGTATATTCTTCTGCAAGCCACTTTTAATTACAAATTCATCCCCACACACCTGAGTTTTCATTATCCTTCATTTGGCATTTTTTGTTGAAAATTTTGCAGGTGAACACTGGGTGTGTTTAAAACAATATTGTGGTGCTCTTAGTTCATAATGTGAAGTAAAACAGCATGCCATGTAAAAGAAACAGTTTTATTTTTGCTTAATAAACTACTATGTGGTCAAGACTATTTATATTTAGTTTCTTTTGTCTGTATTAGCATATTTGATATTGGAGTAATCCAGAAGTAATTGAAAGTAATCAAATTACATTACTTTAATATTATGGTACTTGGAATACGTTACTTATTTTTCAACAGGTAACTAGTAACTGTATCGGAATACATTTTTAAAGTAACCCTCCCAACCCTGGTGATTAAGTCTGAATCAGTAAAATCCATAAAAACTGCTCAAATAATAAAGGCTATAGTATTTTTCTGTGTGATGTGCATTGCAGAATCTTGCTGACTGTAACGGCGTCGTAATAGCAGTCTGCAGAAGCTTCGATATCCAGATGTGTGAAGGTGAGTTGAATCTGGTAGCCGTCAGGTACAGTGAGGTCCCACTGCTTCAGCACATTGGCAGGGTACGGCTGTGGGTACTGGGGGGAATGGACCTCACCATACATTACAGGCTCGGGGTCAGGCAGCCGCCAGCACTCGCACATGGACGCTAACAGAAACCTGGAAATGTTTGAAGACTGAGTTTGATCTGTTTGCATGTTTGATGACTGAGCTACTGGTCCAAAGTTGATGTAAATAAATGTTAAAAAACAACAAAGGGCAACAGAATCAATGCAAGTTCACCAAACAAAATAATGTGGAGGTACACTAAGATGACACACACAATACATAGCAGCCCTTTGTAATGATGACTCACATTAGTAGCAAATACAATGTTACTCCACATTGAAATGAAAAAAATCAGTTTTGGATTTAAAACCTTACCAGATGATGCAAAAGCTCCACTTCATTTTTACATTAAATAGATTCCTGTACGAATGAATCCACTTCAGCAAACCAAATGTCTCCTATGTCATTAAAGTTGAACATTAATGTCACAAACTCTGTCTCTGTTAGGGTTTAGCAACTCACTGTGACAATTCCGGGAAGGTTTTGTTTGTCTTGGCAATAACAAATGAAAGCTTGACTTTGAATAACAGAGTAACATGGCCAATAGACAATACTCTGACAGCCACATCCCATGTACAAAAAAATTACTAAAGAAATGTACATTTTACTTCATCGTGGGTGAGAAGAAAAGAGCAACCAGATAAATCAAGATGTATGTTTATTGTTAGGGCTGGGGTTAAGCTGCTGTTTACTCTGTGGCTTGCTGCCTCTGCTGGTTTGGTATGATGTACCAATCTCAAGTGTACAGAAGTTATAACATACAACTACAACAAAAAAGGTGGCAAAACTCAAACATTCCAAAGTAACTCATTGCAATAGAGTTTTTTTTTTAACTTATCTTTATTAACATGATCATTAGAAACTTTCAGTTCAAGTTACCTTATACAATTGCAGAAGATAATTACAGATATAACAGGTAAATTATAATTAAATTTATACACTGTGTCCATATTATACATATACATAAAGAAAATACAGCCTGCATTATAACAAGAAAAACAAAAAGGAATGAGCAAAACAGTTCAGTTTGAGAAGTATCTTTGGATCGCAGCCTATTCGTCCATAAATGATTCCGTTTTCATTTGTTGACCTGCAGTTATTCGCGCCATATGGTACATTTCTTGTCATTTGTTCCTCCATTGAGCAATAGTGTGTGTGTTGGGGGGGGGGGGGGTTGAACCATGAGACCATAATCATTTTCTTGGCAATTAAAAGTAATATTTTTTGCAAAGGAAAAGCATATTTTAAATTCATTTTGTATATCTTTCCAATAATTTGTTAACCTCAACTCAAAATTTTAAGGTTGTTCAGATAAGTTACTTTTCTTCTTGAGACGGAGTTGAAAGTTAATTTTAATAAGATATCTACAGTTTTAAAAGTGTCCAGTTAACCATAAAACCATAAAAATAATTTACAGTTATCAACTTAATAGTTATTGACATGTTATTGACATTTTAAATTGTAGCTCAAAGAGCGACAATGCTACCTAACACTTTACTTTATTAAAGATTAATAGAACCAGCTACCCCCAAACCCCACAGATCCAGTACGAGCATACTTGGGATTTGGCACAAGTTTTACAGCAAAATACCCTTCCTGACACAACACCAGCTCTACATGGAGAAAGACACTCATAGCTTCTGATGTTCTGAAGCAGCCTTACTCTTCTTCACCTTGCTGATTTGACAGGTTCAGGTGTGATCAGAGCCGACGGAGTGAAGCAGACTGGAACAACTGCTTGAAGGCATCAGTCACCAAGGAAGCCTGAGTCTAGAGGTGGGCGGATCGATCCTAATATCGATAATATCAATACCAACTCTGGTATTGATACTGAACGATCCTCGTGTAAAAAGATCGATACTCAAGCTTTTTTTCTCTCGCGCAGGCACTGACTGCTGCACACGCAGATTCATCAAAGTCTACTCTCTGTAAGACCAGCACTGCGCAGTGTCACACAACACGGAGCACGGAGCAGCGCACCCTTGTATTGTGGTTTGTCAGCCCTCTACCTCAGGAGATTTTCTTTTAAGTTGTGTTGAGTGATATTTTTTTAAACAAAAATGTTGATTGTGATAATAAAGTATTTTGTTGTCACGTACAATGTTTGGCGAAATTCTGTCCTAGGTCTTTTGGATCCTTTGGATCTATGAAGCTTAAATATGAAAAGGTATCAGTATCAATATCGGCGATACTGGGCCTGTATTTACTTGGTATCGGATCAATACCAAAATTCCCCGTATCGCCCACCTCTACCTGAGTCCATGTGCAGAACATGCAGCTCCATAATAACTGGTGTCCAAGAAATTGTCATTTGTTCAGCAAACTTACTTCATATAAGTTGAAAATTAATTAATCTAAGGCCCTGTCCACATGTTCACAGGTATTTTGTGAAATGTAGCTTTTTCTATGCCTTTTGTCCGCATCCAAACAGTTATTTTTGTCACTGAAAATGGAGTTTTTACAAAAGGCATTCCAAGGTGAAGCTTTTCAGAAACTCCATTTAAGTGTTTATGTGTAGCCAAGGAAAACTGAGTTTTTTGTCTTTTCTGGCCAACATGGCTATATGGTTAGTTATATCACCACCTGACATGTTTAGCCGCATGTTCTCCTTGAATTGCTGGCTGTCTGAGTGGTGTCCAAAAAATGAGGTGGGCTTCATTGATAATTGGCAAAGCTTCTGGGGAAAACCTGGTCTTGTTAGGAGAGACGGCATCCATCCCACTTTAGAGGGAGCAGCTCTCATTTCTAGAAATCTGGCCAATTTTTTGGGATCCTCCAAACTGTGACTGTCTAGCGTTGGGACCAGGAGGCAGAGCTGTGGTCTTATACACCTCTCTGCAGCTTCTCTCCCCCTGCCATCCCCCTATTACCCCATCCCCGTAGAGACGGTGCCTGCTCCCAGACCACCAATAACTAGCAAAAATCTATTTAAGCATAAAAATTCAAAAAGAAAAAATAATATAGCACCTTCAATTGCACCACAGACTAAAACAGTTAAATGTGGTCTATTAAACATTAGGTCTCTTTCTTCTAAGTCCCTGTTGGTAAATGATATAATAATTGATCAACGTATTGATTTATTCTGCCTAACAGAAACTTGGTTACAGCAGGATGAATATGTTAGTTTAAATGAGTCAACACCCCTGAGTCACACTAACTGTCAGAATGCTCGTAGCACGGGCCGGGGCGGAGGATTAGCAGCAATCTTCCATTCCAGCTTATTAATTAATCAAAAACCTAGACAGAGCTTTAATTCATTTGAAAGCTTGTCTCTTAGTCTTGTCCATCCAAATTGGAAGTCCCAAAAACCAGTTTTATTTGTTATTATCTATCGTCCACCTGGTCGTTACTGTGAGTTTCTCTGTGAATTTTCAGACCTTTTGTCTGACTTAGTGCTTAGCTCAGATAAGATAATTATAGTGGGCGATTTTAACATCCACACAGATGCTGAGAATGACAGCCTCAACACTGCATTTAATCTATTATTAGACTCTATCGGCTTTGCTCAAAAAGTAAATGAGTCCACCCACCACTTTAATCATATTTTAGATCTTGTTCTGACTTATGGTATGGAAATAGAAGACTTAACAGTATTCCCTGAAAACTCCCTTCTGTCTGATCATTTTTTAATAACATTTACATTTACTCTGATGGACTACCCTGCAGTGGGGAATAAGTTTCATTACACTAGAAGTCTTTCAGAAAGCGCTGTAACTAGGTTTAAGGATATGATTCCTTCTTTATGTTCTCTAATGCCATATACCAACACAGAGCAGAGTAGCTACCTAAACTCTGTAAGGGAGTTAGAGTATCTTGTCAATAGTTTTACATCCTCATTGAAGACAACTTTGGATGCTGTAGCTCCTCTGAAAAAGAGAGCTTTAAATCAGAAGTGTCTGACTCCGTGGTATAACTCACAAACTCGTAGCTTAAAGCAGATAACCCGTAAGTTGGAGAGGAAATGGCGTCTCACTAATTTAGAAGATCTTCACTTAGCCTGGAAAAAGAGTTTGTTGCTCTATAAGAAAGCCCTTCGTGAAGCTAGGACATCTTTCTACTCATCACTAATTGAAGAAAATAAGAACCCCAGGTTTCTTTTCAGCACTGTAGCCAGGCTGACAAAGAGTCAGAGCTCTATTGAGCTGAGTATTCCATTAACTTTAACTAGTAATGACTTCATGACTTTCTTTGCTAACAAAATTTTGACTATTAGAGAAAAAATTACTCATAACCATCCCAAAGATGTATCGTTATCTTTGGCTGCTTTCAGTGATGCCGGTATTTGGTTAGACTCTTTCTCTCCGATTGTTCTGTCTGAGTTATTTTCATTAGTTACTTCATCCAAACCATCAACATGCTTATTAGACCCCATTCCTGCCAGGCTGCTCAAGGAAGTCCTACCATTATTTAATGCTTCAATCTTAAATATGATCAATCTATCTTTGTTAGTTGGTTATGTACCACAGGCCTTTAAGGTGGCAGTAATTAAACCATTACTTAAAAAGCCATCACTTGACCCAGCTATCTTAGCTAATTATAGGCCAATCTCCAACCTTCCTTTTCTCTCAAAGATTCTTCAGAGGGTAGTTGTAAAACAGCTAACTGATCACCTGCAGAGGAATGGTCTATTTGAAGAGTTTCAGTCAGGTTTTAGAATTCATCATAGTACAGAAACAGCATTAGTGAAGGTTACAAATGATCTTCTTATGGCTTCGGACAGTGGACTTATCTCTGTGCTTGTTCTGTTGGACCTCAGTGCTGCTTTTGATACTGTTGACCATAAAATTTTATTACAGAGATTAGAGCATGTCATAGGTATTAAAGGCATTGCGCTGCGGTGGTTTGAATCATATTTGTCTAATAGATTACAGTTTGTTCATGTAAATGGGGAATCTTCTTCACAGACTAAAGTTAATTATGGAGTTCCACAAGGTTCTGTGCTAGGACCAATTTTATTCACTTTATACATGCTTCCCTTGGGCAGTATTATTAGACGGTATTGCTTAAATTTTCATTGTTACGCAGATGATACCCAGCTTTATCTATCCATGAAGCCAGAGGATACGCACCAATTAGCTAAACTGCAGGATTGTCTTACAGACATAAAGACATGGATGACCTCTAATTTCCTGCTTTTAAACTCAGATAAAACTGAAGTTATTGTACTTGGCCCCACAAATCTTAGAAGCATGATGTCTAACCAGATCGTTACTCTGGATGGCATTACCCTGATCTCTAGTAATACTGTGAGAAATCTTGGAGTTATTTTTGATCAGGATATGTCATTCAAAGCGCATATTAAACAAATATGTAGGACTGCCTTTTTGCATTTACGCAATATCTCTAAAATCAGAAAGGTCTTGTCTCAGAGTGATGCTGAAAAACTAATTCATGCATTTGTTTCCTCTAGGCTGGACTATTGTAATTCATTATTATCAGGTTGTCCTAAAAGTTCCCTAAAAAGCCTTCAGTTGGTTCAGAATGCTGCAGCTAGAGTACTGACGGGGACTAGCAGGAGAGAGCATATCTCACCCGTGTTGGCCTCCCTTCATTGGCTTCCTGTTAATGCTAGAATAGAATTTAAAATTCTTCTTCCTACTTATAAGGTTTTGAATAATCAGGTCCCATCTTATCTTAGGGACCTCATAGTACCATATTACCCCATTAGAGCGCTTCTCTCTCAGACTGCGGGCTTACTTGTAGTTCCTAGGGTTTGTAAGAGTAGAATGGGAGGCAGAGCCTTCAGCTTTCAGGCTCCTCTCCTGTGGAACCAGCTCCCAATTCAGATCAGGGAGACAGATACCCTCTCTACTTTTAAGATTAGGCTTAAAACTTTCCTTTTCGCTAAGGCTTATAGTTAGGGCTGGATCGGGTGACCCTGGACCATCCCTTGGTTATGTTGCTTTAGACGTAGACTGTGTTTCATAATTATTGTATGGCCTTGCCTTGCAATGTGGAGCGCCTTGGGGCAACTGTTTGTTGTGATTTGGCGCTATACAAGAAAAAAGTTGATTGATTGATTGATTGACTGTTGCTCTGGCAAGTACTTGACTTGTGCCTCTGAAAAAGAAACTTTAGAAATCTCCATTTCCAGTTTAACAGAAGAGAAGGTTAAGGGGTACACATCATAGCAGGGGACCTAGACTGATTTAAAACCAATGCTGCCTAAATTCCATCAGCGTGTTAAGTTTGCCACAAGGGGAGCAAACACACTGGAAAAAGTCTCTGCTCAAACATCAAGCAGGGCTTCAGGGCTAAGTCACTGCCACACATGAGCCAATCAGAACATATGTCCTTGCTCCTAATCCCAGCATACACCTATCTCAGGAAGACTGCTCTTATTGCATCCAGAACATGGCCTGAAGATGCCCTTCTTGGGGGGGGAATGAGTCTACATACTGGGATGAGGTGGAATGGGTATGGGTGGTACACAGAAGATAACTTGCTTCTGAACACAACTAAGACCAAGGACATTATCATCAACTACAGGAGGAAATAGACAACAGTGGGGACTTGGTGGAGAGAATCCTGGGCTTCCGGTTTTTGGACATCCACATCAAGGAGGACTTGACCTGGAGCTCCACCCCCCAGACCCCCCTAATTACAGCCCTCTTAGCCCCCTGCCACTTTAAGCATTTTTTTTTTAATGTTGATGTAAATTAATATCCAAAGTTTTCAGCTAGTTGACAGTAGGGCTGTACAATATGGTCAAATCATCATATCTCAATATTGTCATATCAGTATGATATACCATATGATATGACTATGATTTGACACAAAGTGCAGCAACAGTGAAAATTAAACATTCTTAAACAAAACAGTAATAATACCACACTCATTTTGCACTCATCATAAGGTTAGGATACTGTGCCCTCCAAAAGTATTGGAACACTTTTTAATTTGTTTATGCCATTTTAAATACAAGAAATACAAAAAATATGAAGAACATTTTTCAAAAATGATTTTCCTCAAACTCAAACTGAAAGCAAATCTCTAAAACCTGATAATATCTGTATATAATAATCAGGTTTATTGCCAGTTTTCTTCAGACAAGTCAAGGAATGGAAACATGAACATTTCCAAGTCACTGAATATGTATTGGACTTTATTTACATCAATTATGAAGAAATACAAAAGTTTCTTTCACCAAAACATCAAATCTAGGCTCAAAGTACATCTCAGATGTACTTTCTGGCAAATTGTAGCTGAATTTTCAGGTCTTCTTTTTAAGACAATCCTCCTCTACACCACTTCATCAGAAAGATGGATTTTATATTTTTAATTAATTCATATCAAGTTGTAGAGATTTGCTTTCAGTTTGAGTTTAAGGAAGATAACTTTAGATGTATTTATTTATCTAAAGTTGTCACTGGTGTGTCACTCAGACAGCAAAATTAAGAGTTTATTTAATCAACAGCTGCCTGCTTGTTTAAAAATCACTGGAAAAACACACATATATAAGGCAACCCGAATTAAAGAAGAAATGCCACTTTTAACAACCTGGACCTCATTTCTGGCATAAAATACGGTCATTTACTCACCAGTATAACTTTGGTGTTATTACTGGTTCAAATGACATGTTCAGTTCAAATCTGAGGTAAACATTTTTCATCTTCTACGGAGGTGGATTAGAACTTTTTGTGGTACACAGCACCAACTAGTGGACAGGAGGAACCTAGCAGTCAATATCTCTCTGATTTCAAAATGCAGCCCTTTTCAACCAGACGTGCGGTGCCGTGACACGTCAATCATCTGTGTCCAATCCAATTTCAGGGGAGTCCAGTGCAACCCTGGCCTCCGCTCTAGCTCCACCCATGCCAGGAAGTGTTCAACATTTGACATTTCCTGTTTCACTGTGGACTCAAAATTTGGCACTTCCTTTTTGGGACTCCCTGTACCATAGAGCAAGCTTCGCTCGTACAAGAGTCAACTCATCCTGGACAGTCACTGTATGAACTGCTACCTTCGAGCAAACAGTTCAGCACAATAAAAACATGGACAAATAGATTAAAAATAATAAAAAAACTGAAGGGTTGGAGATCTACTTGAAACTAGTGGAATTGTAGCTTAGATGGTGCTCTTTGGTTAAGGGCAGGATGAAGTAATAACAACACCTCATGTGTACCAAGGCTCTTGTCTTTAGGAAAGTTTAAAATGCCTTTATTTTAGTGGGCAAGTTTACATGTTAAAATCAAGCAATTCAGCACGTTTCAGCATCGAGCCTTTGTCAGATTAAAAAACAGTTTCTATCTCAAAGCAGTACTTAATGCTGCGTAAACTGACTCTGTGTGAGATATTCAATATGATGGTGTAAGACCAGCTGAATGCAGAAACATAGCATTTCATTCCATTCTGTGCAACATCCTGTGTAATACTGAAATTTTATTCTCACTTTTACATTTTTATGTAGTACGTCTTTCATTTTACATCTTTGGCCCTGGTTTGTGATTGGCATGTGATGTGGTATGTAGTTAATTGAGAGTAGTTTTTGTTGTATGTGTGAGATGTTTTTGTCACACCACTGGAGGGAGGTGTGCAATTTCTTTGCAATCAATCTGCAATGACAACAAAGAATTAATTGAACTGAATTGAACTGAATAAACATGCCTCTGCATGGGGCAGTGGGCTATGGCTCGCGACTAGATGGAGGGATTAGATTTGGTTTAAAATACAACTTTTCAATTAATTTGTCAAAAAGATTCCCTTTGATACATAAGTGATTAAAAAAAACTAATCATCAAAGACTTTGCTATTATTGCTGATTACACAATGATTCCATATTTTTATTTGGTTGATCATCACATTATTTTTGATTTCATGGACAATGAAGTACTTTTGTCCTTCAGCATTTCCACTCTAATCTTTTCCTGCTGTGTCCATTGTGCTTTGAATCCAGTTGACATAACTGCTCACTCTTGTATAATAACCCTTGTACTTTTTCTGCCTACAGGGAGGTCCCCACGACACAATACCAATCAGACAATAAGGCCCGATGTTGTTTTTGTTTCCACTCCCCAACATGGGCATTACTACGGGACCTCCGCTGTCTTTCTTGCAGCTGTCTATCTGTGGCGCTCCAGCACAGAACATGTTCCTAGTGAAACGTAACGGGTTGTTATTTGGAGAAAGAGGTGTTTTCTTGCACTCACTGATGGAGTAGACTGTTATATGAGCATATTTTAAGGTGGGAGATACATGTCCCGTATCTGTCACTCCCCATCCAGACACTGTGCCTTGTTCATTTTCCGCCAGGCCCCTGTTTACCAGCGGCAAACAAATGGGGAGGAGGTTTGGGCCAAACTGGACTCTGGAAGATAACCTGATCAGAGCAATGTCATTATCAAAGTCAAGACGGTTAGGAACACCTGTCTGAAAACCAGGATGAATTATGATCTTTTCACTCTGCAGGGCGACTACATCGGAGGCCAGTCGCCCGTC
This sequence comes from Thalassophryne amazonica, assembly GCF_902500255.1. Lineage (NCBI taxonomy): Eukaryota > Metazoa > Chordata > Actinopteri > Batrachoidiformes > Batrachoididae > Thalassophryne > Thalassophryne amazonica. Next base: position 74,661,901 of record NC_047109.1, on the reverse strand, counting down.
GACAAGTCCGCCATAGAGGCGTAAAGAGGAATCCTCGACCCCGTCCACCACATGAGCTGCAGTCACAGCCCACCGGTCGCTGATCAGCGACGCTCCTCCTCTGCTCGGCACTTTGATTAAAAGTTGCCAAGGTATCTGCCCCAGTTCTGCGTCGCGACCTCCCATAATTCTGCCTGTGTTTACAATATCTTCTTCAGTCTTCCCACACACTGAAAGGTGCAAAAAGACAACAGTTTATAAGGAATTAACATAAAAAAAGATGATTAATATGAGAAAATGTGGAAGTAAGAAGTCCTGCCTTCAATGCAGCGAGGCATTTCCTCTTTCTTCCTGACTGATACCCACTTGCCACTGCTGTTACACGTGTATGTGTCTGAAAGAGCAGGAAGACAGAGGTCGGGAATAAGAGGATGAGAGGACCAGTAGTAGCCAGTAAACCAGTATTGATCAGTATGTCTGGTATTTATATTATGTTTTTGTATTTATACTTATATTTGCAAACTGTTTTTCTTTTTTATTTTCACTTTTGATACTCTGTGTGCTTCTTACCCTGTGTGCTGCTATACAATGCTTCTGGAACCTCAATTTCCCTGAGGAAGTCTTCCCAAGGGATCAATAAAGGTCTATCTAATCTAATCTAATATTTGTGAGACAACACTAACACTGTCAAAGCAACAACATATTTCTTTTTTTTAAAGAAAAGAAAAGACATTTGGAAAGGTAAAGCTCAGTCCTACCATTATTTAATGCTTCAATCTTAAATATGATCAATCTATCTTTGTTAGTTGGTTATGTACCACAGGCCTTTAAGGTGGCAGTAATTAAACCATTACTTAAAAAGCCATCACTTGATCCAGCTATCTTAGCTAATTATAGGCCAATCTCCAACCTTCCTTTTCTCTCAAAGATTCTTGAGAGGGTAGTTGTAAAACAGCTAACTGATCACCTGCAGAGGAATGGCCTATTTGAAGAGTTTCAGTCAGGTTTTAGAATTCATCATAGTACAGAAACAGCATTAGTGAAGGTTACAAATGATCTTCTTATGGCTTCGGACAGTGGACTTATCTCTGTGCTTGTTCTGTTAGACCTCAGTGCTGCTTTTGATACTGTTGACCATAAAATTTTATTACAGAGATTAGAGCATGTCATAGGTATTAAAGGCACTGCGCTGCGGTGGTTTGAATCATATTTGTCTAATAGATTACAGTTTGTTCATGTAAATGGGGAATCTTCTTCACAGACTAAAGTTAATTATGGAGTTCCACAAGGTTCTGTGCTAGGACCAATTTTATTCACTTTATACATGCTTCCCTTGGGCAGTATTATTAGACGGTATTGCTTAAATTTTCATTGTTACGCAGATGATACCCAGCTTTATCTATCCATGAAGCCAGAGGACACACACCAATTAGCTAAACTGCAGGATTGTCTTACAGACATAAAGACATGGATGACCTCTAATTTCCTGCTTTTAAACTCAGATAAAACTGAAGTTATTGTACTTGGCCCCACAAATCTTAGAAGCATGGTGTCTAACCAGATCGTTACTCTGGATGGCATTACCCTGATCTCTAGTAATACTGTGAGAAATCTTGGAGTCATTTTTGATCAGGATATGTCATTCAAAGCGCATATTAAACAAATATGTAGGACTGCCTTTTTGCATTTATGCAATATCTCTAAAATCAGAAAGGTCTTGTCTCAGAGTGATGCTGAAAAACTAATTCATGCATTTATTTCCTCTAGGCTGGACTATTGTAATTCATTATTATCAGGTTGTCCTAAAAGTTCCCTAAAAAGCCTTCAGTTGGTTCAGAATGCTGCAGCTAGAGTACTGACGGGGACTAGCAGGAGAGAGCATATCTCACCCGTGTTGGCCTCTCTTCATTGGCTTCCTGTTAATTCTAGAATAGAATTTAAAATTCTTCTTCTTACTTATAAGGTTTTGAATAATCAGGTCCCATCTTATCTTAGGGACCTCGTAGTACCATATTACCCCATTAGAGCGCTTCGCTCTCAGACTGCGGGCTTACTTGTAGTTCCTAGGGTTTGTAAGAGTAGAATGGGAGGCAGAGCCTTCAGCTTTCAGGCTCCTCTCCTGTGGAACCAGCTCCCAATTCAGATCAGGGAGACAGATACCCTCTCTACTTTTAAGATTAGGCTTAAAACTTTCCTTTTCGCTAAGGCTTATAGTTAGGGCTGGATCGGGTGACCCTGGACCATCCCTTAGTTATGTTGCTTTAGACGTAGACTGTGGGGGGGTTCCCATGATGCACTGTTTCTTTCTCTTTTTGCTCCGTATGCATCACTCTGCATTTAATCATTAGTGATCGATCTCTGCCCCCCTTCTCGGCATGTCTTTTTCCTGGTTCTTTCCCTCAGCCCCAACCAGTCTCAGCAGAAGACTGCCCCTCCCTGAGCCTGGTTCTGCTGGAGGTTTCTTCCTGTTAAAAGGGAGTTTTTCCTTCCCACTGTGGCCAAGTGCTTGCTCATAGGGGGTCGTTTTGACCGTTGGGGTTTTTCATAATTATTGTATGGCCTTGCCTTACAATATGGAGTGCCTTGGAGCAACTGTTTGTTGTGATTTGGCGCTATATAAGAAAAAAGTTGATTGATTGATTGATCATATTCACCATCTCCTTCCAGTGTGTAGTACTTGGAACTGCATTTAAACTGGATCTCGTCACGGTACAGGGTGCTTTGGACCTCTGAGTCCACTAACTGAAGGATGCCATCTTCTGGCACATCTGGAAAACCGCAATCCACAGCTACACAGAATAAAAAGAAATGAATTAATAAACTGTCAGGGGAAAACAGGATCTTTAGGATAAATTAATCCCTTATTAAACATTTAAACTGACAGCATTTTTTAAATTTTTCTAGTGCGTTTCCATGTGAGTCAGATGCTCAAAGCAATTTACAATGATGTCTGCCCCCCCACACACGCACACGCGTGCGCACACACACACAGACAAACACTTCATCTTTGTGTCGTGTGGATGAAAAAAATGCTTCAAGGTTTGGTTGAGGAATAGAAGACTTTCGGATTTTAAAATGGGCCCCAGCATTCTTAAGTTTGGGAATATCTGTTTTAATGATTTCCCTCAAAGCAAAGTTCGTCATGTTCCTTGTTCTCAAAGTAAGGACAAGGTTTCAATCAGTGACATCGGGATGCATATCTGGGTTTTTTTTTCCCCGTCTGCATATATAGTAATGATAAATGCCACACTGGCAGAACCATTTATGAGCATTAATACCCATATATGCAGTTTATTCTTGCAAGACAGAAGGTATGTAGTGCATGAGTGAATGTGGTGTGGGTGTGACCCCCATCCGCCCTTCCCGATCAGCCTACAACATGCATATCTATGAAAGCAAGAGTGGGATGTAACTTTCATTTCCAAAGCCTACGTCTGGTGACTGCTTTCACTTTCTATATGAAAACTGATTTTGGTCATTTGCAGACTCACCTTCACAGATGTAACTGGGATTCCATAAGCCTGTTCTCTGACAAGTCGTCTCATACTCTGACATCATGGCAAGGATTCCCTTCTGCTTTTAAAAAAAGGAATGTTTAATTAATTGAAACATACGGTGCATCCGTAAAGTATTCACAGTGCTTCACTTTTTCCACATTTAGGGAATACAACCCCTGGCAAAAATTATGGAATCACTGGCCTCGGAGGATGTTCATTCAGTTGTTTAATTTTGTAGAAAAAAAGCAGATCACAGACATGACACAAAACTAAAGTCATTTCAAATGGCAACTTTCTGGCTTTAAGAAACACTATAAGAAATCAAGAAAAAAAGATTGTGGCAGTCAGTAACGGTTACTTTTTTAGACCAAGCAGAGGAAAAAAATATGGAATCACTCAATTCTGAGGAAAAAATTATGGAATCACCCTGTAAATTTTCATCCCCAAAACTAACACCTGCATCATATCAGATCTGCTCGTTAGTCTGCATCTAAAAAGGAGTGAACACACCTTGGAGAGCTGTTGCACCAAGTGGACTGACATGAATCATGGCTCCAACACGAGAGATGTCAATTGAAACAAAGGAGAGGATTGAGGATCAAACTCTTAAAAGAGAGTAAATCATCATGCAATGTTGCAAAAGATGTTGGTTATTCACAGTAGCTGTGTCTAAACTCTGGACCAAATACAAACAACATGGGAAGGTTGTTAAAGGCAAACATACTGGTAGACCAAGGAAGACATCAAAGTGTCAAGACAGAAAACTTAAAACAATATGTCTCAAAAATCGAAAAATGCACAACAAAACAAATGAGGAATGAATGGGAGGAAACTGGAGTCAACATATGTGACCGAACTGTAAGAAACCGCCTAAAGGAAATGGGATTTACATACAGAAAAGCTAAACGAAAGCCATTATTAACACCTAAACAGAAAAAAAACAAGGTTACAATGGGCTAAGGAAAAGCATTCGTGGACTGTGGATGACTGGATGAAAGTCATATTCAGTGATGAATCTCGAATCTGCATTGGGCAAGGTGATGATGCTGGAACTTTTGTTTGGTGCCGTTCCAATGAGATTTATAATGATGACTGCCTGAAGAGAACATGTAAATTTCCACAGTCATTGATGATATGGGGCTGCATGTCAGGTAAAGGCACTGGGGAGATGGCTGTCATTACATCATCAATAAATGCACAAGTTTACGTTGATATTTTGGACAATTGAAAGGATGTTTTGGGATGTTTCAAGATGATAATGCATCTTGCCATAGAGCAAAAACTGCGAAAACATTCCTTGTAAAAAGACACATAGGGTCAATGTCAACAAGTAGATCTGATTTGATGCAGGTGTTAGTTTGGGGGATGAAAATTTACAGGGTGATTCCATAATTTTTTCCTCAGAATTGAGTGATTCCATATTTTTTTCCTCTGCTTGGTCTAAAAAAGTAACCATTACTGACTGCCACAATCTTTTTTTCTTGATTTCTTATAGTGTTTCTTAAAGCCAGAAAGTTGCCATTTGAAATGACTTTAGTTTTGTGTCATGTCTGTGATCTGCTTTTTTCTACAAAATTAAACAACTGAATGAACATCCTCAGAGGCCGGTGATTCCATAATTTTTGCCAGGGGTTGTAACCCCCTTGTGTGTGATGATTTGCGGATGTTAATGCTGGATTTTACGGTCACAAGTTACAGTAAAAATCAATTTGTGACCGTAATCCAGCATTAACATCCGCAAATCATCACACACAAGGGGGTTATTCCCATTCTAATCCAATTCCAACGTTTGCATGGTTTATTTTTCTGTAAGTAAGTCGGTCGGCGAATCATTGTGAAAGGGTGTGGTCGGCTCGTCAAAGCTTACCGGAGCAACAGCATTTTCGTGCCAAACTGGAAATTCTGTGAGCAGACCCACAGATTTCTCCATCTCGTCAGCTGCATTGAGTTAAATCCATGATAAATCCATCAATCAATCAAGTTAAATCCATTAAATCCACATAGTTTGGCATCTCCCTCGCTGCACTAATTTCTGTCACCCTCAGATGACAGCGCAATTATTTACATCTGCGTAGCAGCATGTGCGGTCAGGGCGCGGACTAATACATTAAATGTGAAACGGTTTTAATATTTTGTCACCGTTTATGAGACATTTTATGGTCTGAAATCTCACACGATTAACCAATCGGATTTGCAGAAAAAAATTTAACTGGATTAGAATTTACATATATTACAGCCTTATTCCAAAATGGATGAAATTCTTTTTTTCTTTTTTCAATACCCCATAATGACAATGTGAAAAAAGTATTTTTTATTTATTTATTTTTTTTAGATTTTTGCAAATTTATTTAGTAAAAAAACTAAAAACAAATTACATGTACATACATATTCACAGCCATGAAGCTCAAAATGTAGCTCAGGTGCATCCTGTTTCCACTGATAATCCTTCACATGTTTCTACAGCTTAACTGGAGTCCACCTGGGGTACATTCATCTGATTGGACGTGTTTTGGAAAGACACACACCTGGGCATTTGCCCGGTGGGCCGCTGCACGTTTAGACGTGCATGGGTCGGCCCTTCCATATTTATAGAGATTATGGAAATATACAGTGTTCTCGAACCGCGTGCTGCTGTCAACACGAGGAAAGTCCGTGATCGGTGAAGCTACAGCATTTAATTGGCAGAACCACTTCCTGAATTTGTGTCAAAATAAAAGTTTTGTAGTGTTTCATACACGGTGCAGTCTTATTCTAAGTTTCAGTTTTGTTTCCGTTTGATCACACAACGGAGACTTACATCGAGCACAATGATTGACATGACCAACAGCCAATGACAACTGGAGAAGCATACAGGGTGGCCAATCAGATTGCAGGAAGAGCAGGCGGCCGCTCCCGCCCCTGTGAATGGACTGACTCCTCGGCGCCTGGACTTCTCTCCGCTCTCCTACTGATTACAAGGTTGGAATCGTTTCTTTTATCTTAATTAACTGTGCTTTACTTTTGTTAATCTTTAAATGCAACAGCTACGGACTTCAGCTCTTTAATTTGCTGCTGTGTGAATCCTAGCAGTGGTTACACATTACTCCCCCTCTCTCTCTCATTCACACACACACTTTGGAGACACAAAAACTTTTTTTCCGCTTGTGTGCTGCTTTTTCTTACGTTTTTAAAATATTAAGGGGGCGATGAGTTTATCATCACCCCCCCCCCCCCAAAAAAAAGTGCGGAGGAGACGTGCGCTCCTGGAAAGCTTGTGTATTTACACTGCACCGTTGTAAGAGACTGACTAAGAGTGAAGAGTGATGACAGTATTTTTTTAATTATTATTTGAACGTATAGACGCTCGGTCAAGTGATCTCCTGCATACCACAGAGCCGGTGTTCTGTCGAGATGAGGTGCGCCAACTTTTGACACTCTGACCTGTGACATACCTTCGCATTGTCCAATAGGAACGACGCGTCGGACCAAAACACAGAAGACTCGTGGCAGAAACTACTGATCTCTACAAAATGGATTGGACCAATCTGATTGGTGCAGAAACCACTGATCTGTACAAAACATTAACGTGTGACAGGACTGCTCATTTATAGAGCAGTTTTCTGAAGAAAAATCATTGGAAATGTTTTTTTGTTGTTGTTACCTCAAAATTTCTGATTACTGTTAAAAAAAAAGTAATTAAAATAGGTAAATAAATCAATAAATGGTTCTTTAGAAACCTTTCATCTGTATTAAAACCACCTGTTATTTCAGATTAGATAATTTCTTAACATAAGGAACCTCAGACATTTATTTTTAGACAAATAAAATAACATGGAAACTTGTATATTTTTTGAAGTCTGGTAGATTATTTATATCTTATTTCAACCAGAAAAACAAACACTAAATAAATACAAATGTTTATTATAAATGCAAAAGGAAATAATTTAACAATGACTGCAGTGTGATTGTAAAGTAGGATTTCTGTGACATAAACTTCATGATGTTTTATATATATACGAGGTCTGTTAGAAAAGTATCCGACCTTATTATTTTTTTCAAAAACCATATGGATTTGAATCACGTGTGATTACATCAGACATGCTTGAACCCTCGTGGGCATGCGAGAGTTTTTTCACACCTGTCGGTTACTCATTTGCCTGTGGACAGTCTTTGAGTGAGGAGTCGCCCACCCTCTCATCGTTTTTTCATTGTTTAGGAATGGCTCAGAGACTGCTGCTTTGTTTGATAAAAAATTTTTCAAAACCTGTAAGGCACAACTGAGTGGACACCATTCGATAAATTCAGCTGGTTTTCGTTAAAAATTTTAACGGCTGATGAGAGATTTTGGTCTGGTAGTGTTGCTTTAAGGACGGCCCACGGTGTTGTCGTCTCGCCGTTTCAAGTTGAAAACTTGACATTGAACATTTCAGGCTCTGTTGACCCAGGAAGTCGTCAGAGAACAGAGAACTTTCAGAAGAAGTTGGCATGAGGAGTTTATTCGGACATTCCATTGTTAACAGATATTTTGTAATGAAAGAACGTGCGGGCAGAGTCGCATGTCGGGCCGGACCCGACCGCGGGGGGTCGCGACAGGAAAAACACCTCCGTTGGAAACCTTAACGGGCAAGTTGGAACATGCCCAAGCTGTTAAACAATTTCTCAGTTACTCACTTGTTGAAAGCCATCAAAAGCCACCTGAATTTTACAAATGGTTTTCAACACGGAGGTATTTTTCCTGTCGCGGCGCACATAGATTTGCCGAGTCATCACGGAAACGACTCGGCGAATTTGCGCGCACGTCTTTCATTACAAAATGTCCTTAAACAGTGGAATGTCTGCATAAAGTCCTCATGCCGGCCTCTTCTGAATCTTCTCTGTTCTCTCACGACGTCCTGGGTGAATTAAGCCTTAAATTAGAATGTTTTCAGGTCGAAACAGGCCGATGACGGCGCCAGGAAACGCTACGCGACGTCCCGCTCCATGGGAAGTCCTTACAGTGACAGAAACACCCCATAATCTCTCATCAGCCGTTAAACTTTTCACCGAAAACCAGCTAAATTTCTCGAATAGTGTCCACTCGGATATTCCTCACAGGTCCCAAAAAATTTTGATAAAGCAACGCGCACCGTCTTGAGCAGCGTGTGAAACAAAGGAATTCAGCCGAGAGGGCTGAACCACATCTCACTCAAGGCCTGCCCACAGGGAAATGACATCACCGAACTCACGCATGCGCACGAGGGTTCAAGCATGATTGGTGTAATCGCACGTCATTCAAATCCATATAGTTAAAAAAAAAATGTGTCGGTTTCTTATCTAATAGACCTCGTATATATATATATATATATATATATATATATATATATATGTCATTTAAACTTGTAATTTTGTCAAAATATGTAATTGCCTTTAATGTTATCAGGATGCCCCCTCGTGGCGCCGGGAACGCGTTTTGTACTATGATCAAGGTGAAATGACAGTGAAAGTGTGTGTTTAGGTGTGTGTTCATGGTGTTTAGGTGTATAGTATTTGTTCATTGGGGGTTCGGTATGGACGGGTGGGTGTGCGTGTTTGGGGGTGGATTCGTCGGGCCAATAATGGGCTGGTCCAGAGGAAAAATGCCAGGGCCGAAATTTGTTCCCAGTCCGACCCTGCACCTGTCTATATGAGGTCCCACCTGATGGAGCTTGAGAGGTGCTGCAAAGAGGAATGGGAAAAACTGCCCAAAGATAGGTGGACCAAGCTTGTGGCATCATATTCCAGAAGACTTGAGGCTGTAATTGCTGCCAAAGGTGCATCAACAAAGTATTGAGCAAAGGGTGTGAATACTTATGTACGCGAGATTTTAAGTTTTTTATTTTTAATAAATTTGCAAAAATAATAATTAAAAAAACTTTTTTCATGTTGTCATTATGGGGTGTTGTGTGTAGAATTTTGAGAGAAAGAAATGAATTTACTCTATTTTGAAATAAGACTGTGACATAAAATGTGGAAAAAGTGAAGCGCTGTGAATACTTTCCAGATGCACTGTACCATTTCATAAGCGATTTGTGTCAGAGGTTCCATTATGTTCTCTGTGCACTCACGTTATAGGCCACATAGCCAACATTACACGTTACTGTCACTGTTTCACCATGACGATACTCTTGTTTCTCAGGAGCCACGATTGAGTTTGGGCTTACCACACCTAGACACACCTTGTCTGCAATTAAAGATATGAAAAGAGCAATTAGGATCATCTTGTGCTCAAACATATCAAACATTTTGTTGTGCTGTGTTGCTGCAGTACCTCTGGTCTTGTAATGGAGAGCAAAACCTTTGTTAGAGCCAGAGGCGTCGGACGAGAAGTGAATTTGGACATGATGTGAGTACGTCAGAAAGGGAGATTTGGGAGGCGTCTGTCCACAAAACGGCCCCAGAGTGCCAGAAAGAGTCTCAATCTGGAAACAAAGCAATCCAATTAAAGAACTAGTGCACTTGTATTATATATATTTTTTAAACCCAGCCATGTTAAAACTGTGTTTGCAATGAAGTCAGGGAGTGTTGTTCTTTCCTTCTTCGATCACTGTATTTGCAAGAATTCCTTTTATTTTAAATTGTCTAGAAATTAATAAATGAATCAGCCGGATAGTTGTCAGAAAGGTTACAAAAAGCAACAATACGCACAAAATAATGAACAATCTACACTCAGCAAAATATGTTAATGCAATGCCTTTGTTTTTGTTCCTGTTTTTTCCATAAGTTGGAGTTCTTCTTCAACTAATGACCTCATGAGTTAAAGGCTTCTTCTATGAACTCAAAAGGCCTGTGTCATTATGTCCATGCAGTTGGATCGTGGATCATGCAGTTAGCTTGCTGACTGTAGGAACATCTACCAGAGCTGTTACGCATTAACTGAATGTTCATTTCTCTACCATAAGCTGCATCCTTCATTATTCCCGAGAACTTACCAGCTGGGCTGCAGACCACGCTTTTTTTTTTTTAAGATAAGCTGCACATATTAGAGTGCCCTTTAATTGTGACTAATCCAAGGTATATATCTGTGTGTCAATGGTGAAGCGCTCACTAACACAGGCTTTGACACAATTGTGAACAAAATTCAAGGGAACTAATCTTTTTGTGGTCATAGAAGAAGTCTTACATCTTTTACTTCAACTCATGAAAAATGGCAGCGAAAATACAGATATTATCAGTTATCAAGTTGTTCACCAATGAATATGGCTTTATACACCGTGAAGAAAACCATACACCCTGACGCCGAACCAGGCCCTGGTTATACATACATACATACATACATAGACATACACGTATGTATACAATACATACAATTTTATCATATACAGTGATCCCTCGTTTATCGCGGGAGTTACCTTCTAAAAATAACCTGCGATAGGCGAAATCTGCGAAGTAGTCAGCAATATTTTTTACAATTATTATAGAAGAAGAAGAAGAATTTATTTATTCCAGACCCAGGGGGATCCATAACACAGATAAAAACATCACAACACAGCAAAAAAAAACAAAAACATACAGATATTGCATAACTCACTGTCCCACATACAGACACGTTCGCCAGTGATTCCAAAAAGTAGAGAACAGTCTCACAGAGCTACGTCCAGGGCTAGCCAAAACAGCAGTTACGTTGTTTTGTAACTCAGATACCCTGCACATAAATCTATACATCAGATTACGCAGCACAGCTGCACAAGTAGGTACCCCAGCACTGACAAACATTTGACTTGCACTAGACCTTCTTGGAATTCCCAGCATCAGCCTCATGCTGTCATTGTAAGCCACCATGAGTTTCCTAATGCTGCCTTGTTTATAGTGGCACCACAGGTGTGCAGTGTACATTGGTGTACAGTACGCTTTGAAGAGTGAGATCTTGACCGACACATAGCACATACTAAATTTACGGCACAGCATGTTTGCTTGCACATACAATTTCTGCCGTTGCCTATAGATATCTCTATCATCTGTCAGGTCATTAGCAATAATATGGCCCAGATATTTAATCTCACTGCACTCAATGAGTGCAGTGCCAGCCAAATAGAAAGCAGGGAAGGATGATCATTTATCTTCTCTGCTCCTTATGATCATGATCTTACTCTTACTAGCATTATATTTATGTCACACTCTTCTCCATACTGTGAACATATTCTTAGTAACTGTTGCAAACCAGCAGTACAGGGACTAAAGATGACCAAGTCATCTGCATACATGATGTGATTGATTAGTATCAATCAATCAATCAATTTTATTTATATAGCACCAAATCACAGCAAACAGTTGCCCCAAGGCGCTTTATATTGTAAGGCAAGGCCATACAATAATTACGTAAAAACCCCAATGGTCAAAACAACCCCCTGTGAGCAAGCACTTGGCGACAGTGGGAAGGAAAAACTCCCTTTTAACAGGAAGATTAACAGGAAGCCAATGAAGAGAGGCCAATATGGGTGAGATATGCTCTCTCCTTCTAGTCCCTGTCAGTACTCTAGCTGCAGCATTTTGAATTAACTGAAGGCTTTTCAGGGAACTTTTAGGACAACCTGATAATAATGAATTACAATAGTCCAGCCTAGAGGAAATAAATGCATGAATTAGTTTTTCAGCATCACTCTGAGACAAGACCTTTCTAATTTTAGAGATATTGCGTAAATGCAAAAAAGCAGTCTTACATATTTGTTTAATATGCGCTTTGAATGACATATCCTGATCAAAAATGACTCCAAGAGTTCTCACAGTATCACTAGAGGTCAGGGTAATGCCATCCAGAGTAAGGATCTGGTTAGACACCATGTTTCTAAGATTTGTGGGGCCAAGTACAATAACTTCAGTTTCATCTGAGTTTAAAAGCAGGAAATTAGAGGTCATCCATGTCTTTATGTCTGTAAGACAATCCTGCAATTTAGCTAATTGGTGTGTGTCCTCTGGCTTCATGGATAGATAAAGCTGGGTATCATCTGCGTAACAATGAAAATTTAAGCAATGCCGTCACCAACCCTACAGCCAGTTCCACACATATTTAGAGACATTGATAAATCATTCATATACACATTAAAAAGAAAAGGAGATAAAATTCCGCCTTGTCGAACACCATTAGTGACAAGGAAGGGAGCAGAGGTCACATTCCCCCATTTCACCCTCATTGTCTGATGTGAGTACCAATAGACCAATACTATAATTAAAAAACCAGGGACCCCACTGTTGGATAGCTTTAAAAATAATTTCTCATGATTAACGCGATCAAACGCATCTATGAAACACATAAACATTGCAGTATTTAGTCTATTACATCTATGTAAAATTTCCTTTAACGCATAGATACACAAGTCAGTACCAAGCTTTTGTTTAAAACCAAATTGGTTGTCTGTAGTCAAGACATACCTTTCAAGTCTACACAGTAGCACTGTATCCAGCACTTTAGGCATGACACTGGCCAGGGCTATTGGCCTATAATTATCTGAGCTGTTTAGCTTCCCCACTTTATCTTTAATTACTGGCACTAACACAACAGAAAGCATGGAATCAGGTAAGACTCCATGAACTAGAAGACCCGTGTAGCACATAGCCACCAGAGGACACAATTTCTTACTGGCAAATTTAATATGTTCAGCTGTAATATTATCCAGACCACAGGCCTTATTGTCTTTTAACTTAATCATTGCTTCATGGACTTCAGCAGGAGTTACAATAACATCATTGCTAAACTCTACATTATCCACAATAAACAGGTCACTTTTTACACAGTTTAGCAGCTCAGAGTATCGTTTACGCCATAACTGTGAAATCTCTTCAAGTCCACTCACACTGTCTATATTAGAGGGAGGGAGGTCTTGCAGTTATTAACAGTTTTTATTTCTTTCCAGAAGCCATTAACATTATTCTTTTGCAGCTTCCTTGCCAATGAATCCGCCCTCATAGTATTTTCATTCCTCTTAATGTAGCGAAGTGCACATTTAAACCGGGCATTAGTGCGTTTTTTATCTTCAAACAAGGAGCCATGCCTAATTTTCCCTGCCTCAGCCCACTTTTTAAAAGCATTTCAGGCCTCTGCATGCAGTGCTCCAACATGGTCCCTCCACCCTGGTTTAACATTTGATACTTTTGTTCTGTGTCTATACAGAGGCTTACTTGACATACCAAGAGACCCCACAATAGTTTCATACATTGAACACAATTCCTCACAATGTTGTACATTATTACAGTTCATATTCCGACATAAAACAACTTTTGGGATTTTGATATTACCCAGCGAAGCGTCAGACTGATTGACATACATATCAATGTCAGTCCCAGACAATTTGGACCACTCTATTTTACCAACATCAGTGTTGTTATCCACAGGCAGCAACACAGGTAGGCTGCCTGTGTTCAACACTATAGGAAAGGGTATATGGTCTGCAGTAGCCATATCATAATCAATTTTTATCTCATTGATGGAGCTGTGAGCATCCACATTACAGAGGCAATGGTCTAACCAGGAAGTGGAGTGCCAGGCCTCACTTATACAACCCCTGGCAAAAATTATGGAATCACCGGCCTCGGAGGATGTTCATTCAGTTGTTTAATTTTGTAGAAAAAAAGCAGATCACAGACATGACACAAAACTAAAGTCATTTCAAATGGCAACTTTCTGGCTTTAAGAAACACTATAAGAAATCAAGAAAAAAAGATTGTGGCAGTCAGTAACGGTTACTTTTTTAGACCAAGCAGAGGAAAAAAATATGGAATCACTCAATTCTGAAGAAAAAATTATGGAATCACCCTGTAAATTTTCATCCCCCAAATTAACACCTGCATCAAATCAGATCTGCTCATTGACATTGACCCTATGTGTCTTTTTGCAAGGAATGTTTTTGCAGTTTTTGCTCTATGGCAAGATGCATTATCATCTTGAAAAATGATGTCATCATCCCCAAACATCCTTTCAATTGTCCAAAATATCAACATAAACTTGTGCATTTATTGATGATGTAATGACACCCATCTCCCCAGTGCCTTTACCTGACATGCAGCCCCATATCATCAATGACTGTGGAAATTTACATGTTCTCTTCAGGCAGTCATCTTTATAAATCTCATTGGAACGGCACCAAACAAAAGTTCCAGCATCATCACCTTGCCCAATGCAGATTCGAGATTCATCACTGAATATGACTTTCATCCAGTCATCCACAGTCCACAATTGCTTTTCCTTAGCCCATTGTAACCTTGTTTTTTTCTGTTTAGGTGTTAATGATGTCTTTGGTTTAGCTTTTCTGTATGTAAATCCCATTTCCTTTAGGCGGTTTCTTACAGTTCGGTCACAGACGTTGACTCCAGTTTCCTCCCATTCGTTCCTCATTTGTTTTGTTGTACATTTTTCGATTTTTGAGACATATTGCTTTAAGTTTTCTGTCTTGACGCTTTGATGTCTTCCTTGGTCTACCAGTATGTTTGCCTTTAACAACCTTCCCATGTTGTTTGTATTTGGTCCAGAGTTTAGACACAGCTGACTGTGAACAACCAACATCTTTTGCAATGTTGCGTGATGATTTACTCTCTTTTAAGAGTTTGATAATCCTCTCCTTTGTTTCAATTGACATCTCTCGTGTTGGAGCCATGATTCATGTCAGTCCACTTGGTGCAACAGCTCTCCAAGGTGTGTTCACTCCTTTTTAGATGCAGACTAACGAGCAGATCTGATATGATGCAGGTGTTAGTTTTGGGGATGAAAATTTACAGAGTGATTCCATAATTTTTTCCTCAGAATTGAGTGATTCCATATTTTTTTCCTCTGCTTGGTCTAAAAAACTAACCGTTACTGACTGCCACAATCTTTTTTTCTTGATTTCTTATAGTGTTTCTTAAAGCCAGAAAGTTGCCATTTGAAATGACTTTAGTTTTGTGTCATGTCTGTGATCTACTTTTTTTCTACAAAATTAAACAACTGAATGAACATCCTCCGAGGCCGGTGATTCCATAATTTTTGCCAGGGGTTGTATATGTATAGCTATCTTTTGGTAAAAGTATCTTAAAACCCCTCACTACACACTTTATACACTTTTCTCAAACAGGCATTAACATTTTCTCACTTTTTTCTCCTGTGTAAACACTCAAAGTTCAAACCTTAGTAGAAAAAAAAAATAGAACTTTTTCCTATAAATAATTATGATGGCAAATTTAATTTTAATGATCAATCTACGAAGTTGGACACGTAAGAAATTATTAATAGTGACTCACCAGTATTTCACATTTCCTCTGACCGCGCCTCTTCGTCGTGGCGCTGCTCCGCTGTCCGGATTGGCTGATTACTCGGGTGGTATGAATAATATTATCCATCCGCGAAAAAGGTGTATTGCTCTTTATTCTTTAGTGTTTTATCCAATCATATTGGCGTATCATTTATAGGTATATGATAATATATTTTTATTTGTGCTGCTATCAGCAATAAGACACCAAAGTCATCTTAAATATTCTACATTGCTCATCATATTGCAGGAGAAACCAAAAAGAAGGAAAAATCTGTGTTGGTCACCACTTACCTTCAGTGAATCTATGCACTGGCCATCAGAATCTTGCTCCACATCAAAATCTTGAAGGAAGTGCAGCTCCAGTTGTAAGTGGTCCTCCACAGACAGCGTGTACAAGCACCTGGAACTGTCTGCATATGGGGCAGGCCAGAAGGGACTGGATATCTGACCCCTATGCTTCCCAGACAGGTCTTCATTACAGCTCACTGTAGTAAAGAACACAGTAACCATTAACACTGTGCAGTTACATGAAAACATTGGTAAACTCTTGAGCTTTTACACATTTGAATTTTTATTTTGGCATCAAATTAAAAAAAAAAAAGAATTCAGGCTTCTTTGTATTAAAATGTGTAAAATGATGCCCTTTAAACTCACAATGCAAACTAATCTCCACAACATGAAATAAATTAAATAAAAATATAAAACTTTAAGTTTTAATCTACTTTAAGTATCACACATAATACAACAAAATCATCACTTTTCACAGCCAGTTTGTTTTAGACAAGTCAGCGGTTGGACACATGAACATTTCCAAGTCTCTGAATGTGTCTTGGAGTGAGTGAATGTGCAAGAAGGAAACTGCTGAGGGAAGCTACCAAGACAACCAGACAACCCTGAAGGAGCTACAAGCTTTTGTGGCTGTGAATGGAACAAATTTGCATAGTGTGGAGTGACACAGAGAACAGTTTTCTTCACAAAAAACAGAGCGAAAAGAAAGACAAGAAACTTCAGCTCGTCATCGTCGTGGCAGTCCCTCCATTTGGAGGAAGATGGTCTCTTGATTCTCAGACGTGAGGGTGAACATGGAGAAAATCTACATCCAGGGTGGATCTACTGTAGACTAGAGATGGCTGTGCGTGGGTTTGTTTAACATGGGAATATTGTTGCACGCTGACAAGCACACAAACCTTGACAGATACTTAACCTTATCCGATGGAGTAGGAAGACCCAGATGATTGCGGTCTGAGAACCTGCTGCAGCCTTCATCTACCTTCACAGCTGTTGAGTGACAAGCCGTCACCTCCTCTGCCTCATCTGCCATTGAGGCCTTTTTGTATCACCACTTTTCAAGATGTATTTTTCTCAAAATTTGTTTTGAAAAAGTGGTTCATCTCATAATCAGGGTTGTCTAATTTTCCTTCCAAATGAGTAATAATATTTTATCACATATTAAACAAAAATCTGCCTTATACTTGTAAACCAGCTTTCATGAGATACAAGAAAAATAGGGCTGATAAATCAGATACTTTTCCTATCAGTTTTACTGCCCTGGAAACTGTGGCAATAAAATCAGGGCGATACAAATCTTAAATCAGGGTGATACAAAAAAAAAAAAAAGACATTGAAAATACCAGGCTTTGTATCACCCACTTTTCATCCAATCAGGAGCCCCCATTTCTCTGGCCCCACCAATGACACATCTCCATTTTGTGTTACCCTGGTGACACATGCAGGATCCTGATACAGGAGCCAGATCATTTCATTCAACCAAGATGTCTGATCAAGGTGAGAGAGTTTTATCCTCCTGAACAGGGAGAATTCTACAACTTGAGTCTCATACTGAAGTTGTAAGACACCAGTGAAGAGGACACTCATAACCTTATAGAGAGACATAAGAACATTCCATAATTTACTTATTTACATGATTTACCTGCGTTATTCATTCACCATGATTCATGTGTCTGATTATTCTTTAAATATTTTGATGATTATACAGATCTGTGTTATGCTGTTTACTATAAGCACAAGTGTTGAATGAACGTTGTTAGTGTAGTGGTTCTTGTTCTTTATTTTTGTTGTAATATGTGATAAATATCTTATTACTTGTCTGTTTATGTATCACACCCAAAGGATGAGGGCTGACACAGATACATCGGGGCGTGACACAGAGCGCGATACATAAACAGACATGTGATAAGGTATACGTACAGCACTTTAAGCCCCGGTCACACGGCACTAACGAAGGACATTGAAGCCAAAACGAAACAAGAAATCTGGACTTATTTTGGAGTCATCATTTAACCGTTGTCCAGCTTCATTCCTGTAGCTGGCAGTTCGTCAGAAAAAACGTGAACGAATCCCAACGACAACTTCAATTCATCCGTATTCTGTTTTGCTTTCTGTCTTGACGGTTCCTCATCGTTTGCATTGTTCCCGTACCGTCAGCGTTCCGTTTGACTGTCGTCCAACTTCGTCCAGCCTCCCAAGTCCGACGTCTTTCATAAACATTGATGATATCTGAACGGATCAATAACTAAAGATCTGTTGAGCTGAACGTGACTTGTCCATGTGTGGGATGAAAAGCAACATTTTCATACAGAAACAACAGCGGCAAGAACATTTTATCAACTACTTTAATTTATGCACGTTGCAGCCGTCTCTGGCTGGAACGCGTGTGTGCGCATGCACACACTTGCAGCCATGAAGACAAACTTGTTGTCAAGACAACCAGTTCTGGCAGCTGCAGGTGCTGTGGAGACCACAGATTGGCTGCAGACTTGATCACAGGCTGTGCTCGGTCTGATATCTTCTGTCAAGTCACGTTAACAGAATGTTTTGTTTTGATTTTGTTTAAAGCATCAAGGTCGCTGTTCACTTCATTTTTTTTTCTTTTGTTAGTTTTGGTTTTGTTTAGTTCTTTTATGCGCTCTGGACTCGCAGGCTTTTCGACGTTGGGAGAAGTGCAGGTTCATTTGTCTACTTTTTCTCGACGATTTGTGACTTTGTGACTTTTTTGCCTTCGTTCAGTGATCGCCGTGTGCCGTGTGACCGGGCCTCAAGCACTGTATCGTTTGTAATACTTCAAAAGCATTGACAAATGTGGGACTTAAACTCTATAATTTCCCAAAACATTATATATAACTGCTGCTGTTTTCTGTTACATAAAATGAGTATTGAAACATACCCAACAGTTTTCCGTGACCTCACAGCCTCAGTAACACTTCACTGAGTGCTGCCGTAGTTTTATTTGATTTCATTTCTGAATAATTCCTCTGTGTCAGCGCC
Organism: Thalassophryne amazonica; assembly: GCF_902500255.1. Taxonomy (NCBI): domain Eukaryota; kingdom Metazoa; phylum Chordata; class Actinopteri; order Batrachoidiformes; family Batrachoididae; genus Thalassophryne; species Thalassophryne amazonica. Next base: position 74,642,928 of record NC_047109.1, on the reverse strand, counting down.
TGTTTCCCTTCCCATTTTGATTCAACTTTCAGTTCAGTTTTTTATTTATTTATTTATTTGACTACTTCTGTCTACTTCAGTCTTTTCTATCTACTAAACACTTTACTGTTCCAAATAAAAAGTTTACCCGTGCATGTGTGCTTGTCTGTGTCTAGCTGGTACCCGTGGCGACAGGAACAATGGTACCCCCCAATGACGTTGTGACAGAACTGGGTGCATCCGTTGTCTGGGTCATCTTCACACTCATCAAAATCTGACAAAAACAGTTTGGTGCACAAATGTCATTTACAGACACAATGTCATTTAAAAAAAAAAAACAACTTTTCAAGTAATATTTCAGTGAAGAATAAACACTAAATGGAAACACACCACTCTGATAGGATGATTTTTGTTTAAGTAATGTCATTATGAGCATATTTGTCTCTTGTTCTACTGGTTGTTTGATTATTTAAGCTTATGTTGTGTTGGAGTTGATACATAAGCAACTTTCTGTGCACATTTAAAGCTTTTCCTGTAAGTTGTTGTTGCTGGTTTGATTCCAGCATCCTCCCTCTGTTTAAAGGGAAGCTGAGCCCACATTAGAAACCAGTACTTACATTACCCAACTGGTTACGAAAAAAATATCAGTCTATCACAGACGGTGGAGGCACGGTGGATTAGTGGTTAGCACTGCTGCCTCACAGCAACAACAAGGTCCTGGGATCACTTCCCACCAGGTCCTTACTGTGTGGAGTTTGCATGTTCTCCCCGTGTTTACGTTGGTTGCTCCTGGGTGCTCCGGCTTCCTCACACTTCCAGACATGCAGGTTAGGTGAACTGGACACATTAAATTCACCATATATGTGTGTGAATGTGTTTGTCTGTCTACATGTGGCCCTGAAATAGAGCAGTGTCCTGTCCAGAGGGTTCCCTGCCTGTCACCCAGTGACTGTTGGGATAGGGTCCATCTCCCCACCACCCTTGATTGGAATAAGTGGGTATAGAAATGAATAAATAAATGACACAAATGACAAACCAACCCTGTCAGGAAAAATACTGTATAGCTTCATACAACGCTGTCACAACAGAGATTTAAAAAGGCTCTCAAACAGAATCTTACTGAAACCAACTAATATCCTGGTCATGTCCCTAGAGGGAGGTTTTCCAAGCACGTCAAATTGGGAGGAGGCCTCGGAAAGACCCAGGACACACTGCAGGGATTATATTTCCCAGCTGGCTTGGGAACACCACAACAGTTACAGGATTTGGCTGAGAATAGGGAAGTGTGGGATGAGCTGCTTGGTCTCCGGCACTGTAACCCAGACAAGCGGATGAAAATTAATGAATCAAAGTATTATCATTAACAAAGGTTCCTTTGTATTAGCCCTTTAAAATAATGTCATGATTGTGCTTATTAACTTTTGGCGCCCAAACAAGCGCACACACACACACACACACACACACACACACACCACATCTGCTGACGATGTTAAATTGTTGTCTACACTCTATTAAAGAGGACAGAAAAAGTCAAATATTCCACTCTTTCATCACTATGTCTTACCTCGCACGGTGAAAAAGCCTTTGAATCCAGTGTGCTTCTTTGTATTTGAGTAGTCAGAGTGGAAGGAAAGAGAAAGACAGCCACCCGAGGAGGAGAGGAGCAAGGGATTGACAGAGGACTGAAGCGCCTCATAATCTGTTTTCCCGCACAGAATAGAAATAAGGCTTCCATTTGAGAAAATCTGGTACAAGGGACAAGATGAGAAAAATAAGTTAGAGAGCGCAAATATATAGAAACAAGAAGGGCACTCAGAGAATGTGCACTACTGGCAATAACAGTGACAGCCCACACAGCAGAGGGCGTGTCTACAGATCCATGGAATAATACCAATGTCATAAGATGGCATCTTTGAAAAAGAGAACTTAAGAATTTAGTCATCTTAAGACTGAGCCAGAGGACTTTAGTTGATGCTTCCCCAATGGAAGGAACATCTGCCGAAAAATCTGCCAAATCCCAATTTGAGATCTAACACCCAAAGACGAAAAGACCAGGGTAATGGCAGAACCTCCACCATCCTCTTGTCGCTTAGCAGAGGTAAGCAACCTCTGATAGCACAATGTTCCTCTGACCTTTTGTGTGTGCAGGGGAGCTCACCTTCAGGACATCATTTTCACAGTTTTGGCTGTCCTCCAGGTCCAGGTGAATGAGTTTAAGTGAGATGATGTGACCTTTAGGGGCACACCTGTTCCAGCTAAGATTAGAGTGAGGAGGATAACCCCTGGGATATCCCGGAGACTCCACCCATCCCGAAAGAATGGCATAGGAAGAGTGAGAAAGCAGGAGGAAAAAGAGACTGGGGGAGAATGTGGGGAAATTATTAGTCATGAAATTGTTATTTATAATGAACTATAGAAATCCTTCAGTGTGTATCAAATAAATAGACAATTTTAACAATCTTGCATGGAAAACAGAACACGTCAAGGCAGATCCTCAGAGTTTGTGAGAACACATTACAGAAAAGATTCAATGGAAAAGACAGAGAAGTGGAAAATAAAAGCAAAAGAGAAAGGGTGAAAAATGAAAAAGTTGATTTGGTAACGATTGAAATGTGAACAGTGTCAAATATACAGTGGGGCCAAAACGTATTTAGTCAGCCCCTGATTGTGCAAGTTCTCCTACTTAGGAAGATGAGAGAGGTCTGTAATTTTCAACATAGGTACACTTCAACTATGAGAGACAAAATGAGAAAAAAAAAATCCAGAAAATCACATTGTAGGATTTTTAAAGAATTTATTTGTAAATTATGGTGGAAAATAAGTATTTGGTCACCCACAAACAAGCAAGATTTCTGGCTCTCACAGACCTGTAACTTCTTCTTTAAGAAGCTCTTCTGTCCTCCACCTGTTACCTGTATTAATGGCACCTGTTGGAACTCGTTATCTGTATAAAAGACACCTATCCACATCCTCAAACATCAGACTCCAAACTCAACCACGGCCAAGACCAAAGAGCTGTTGAAGGACACCAGGAAGAAAACTGTAGATGTGCACCAGGCTGGGAAGACTGAATCTACAATAGTCAAGCAGGTTGGTGTGAATAAACCAACTGTGGGAGCAATTGTAAGAAAATGGAAGACATACAAGACCATTGATCATCTCCCTCAATCTGGGGCTCCATGCAAGATGCCATCCTGTTGGGTCAAAATGATCATGAAAACGGTGAACAAAAAGCCCAGAACTACACGGAGGGACCTGATGAATGACCTGCAGAGAGCTGGGACCAAAGTAACAAAGGCTACACACTACGCAGAGAGGGACTCAAATCCTGCAGTGCCAGGCGTGTCCCCCTGCTTAAGCCAGTATGTGTCCAGGCCCGTCTGAAGTTTGCCAAAGAGCATATGGATGATCCAGAAGAGGACTGGGAGAATATCATGTGGTCAGATCAAACCAAAATAGAACATTTTGGTAAAACCTCAACTCGTCATGTTTGGAGGAAGAAGAATGCTGAGTTGCATCCCAAGAACACAATATCTACTGTGAAGCATGGGGGTGGAAACATCATGTTTTGGGGCTGTTTTTCTGCAAAGGGGACAGGATGACTGATCCAACCTGGTCTCACGGCAAGTCGTGCTTCAGCAGCACGAAATATACATTAATCTATTGGTTGATGATATTGTGATGAAAAGCGCCTCATTTTTGTCACAGCATCACAAATTCATTCTCATTCATTCTGTGATGGCTGCACGAAATTAAAAGTGAAGTGGGGGGTTGGGGGTTATGGTTAGGGTGGAGGGAAGGAGTAAGATTAGATTATGGTTAAGGTTAGGGTTGGGGGTGGGAGTAGAGTTAGGAATAATGAGTTAAAAAAGCTCTGTCATGAAAATTTGGCTCATTTTGTCACGGGAGCACGAAAAAAATACATGAGACTGGGCTGACTGATCTGTGCTAAGGAAAGAATGAACGGGGCCATGTATCATGAGATTTTAAGACAAAACCTCCTTCCTTCAGTGAGAGCATTAAAGATGCAACGTGGCTGAGTCTTCCAGCATGACAATAATCCCAAACACACCGCTCGGGCAATGAAGGAGTGGCCCCGTAAAAAGCATTTCAAGGTCCTGGAGTGGCCAAGGCAGTCTCCAGACCTCAACCCCATAGAAAATTTGTTGAGGGAGTTGAAAGTCCATGTTGCCCAGCGACAGCCCCAAAACATCACTGCTCTAGAGGAGATCTGCATGGAAGAATGGGCCAAAATACCAGCTACAGTGTGTGCAAACCTGGTGAAGACTTACAGGAAAAGTTTGGCCTCTGTCATTGCCAACAAAGATTATGTTACAAAGTACTGAGATGAATTTTTGTTATTGACCAAATACGTATTTTCCACCATAATTTACAAATACATTCTTTAAAAATCCTACAATGTGATTTCCTGGAATTTTTTTTTCATTTTGTCTCTCACAGTTGAAGTGTACCTATATTGAAAATTACAGACTTCTCTCATCTTTCTAAGTAGGTGAACTTGCACAATCAGGGACTGACTAAATACTTTTTTACCCCACTGTAGATGATCCATAAATTGCACTAAATACTTAATACAGAAGTAGCACTTCCAAACAAGAGCAATCAGAGACTTCTGAAGTCTGCCAATCCAGAGCCGGATCACCTCGAAAATTCAGTGAAGTCTTCCATGCCCTAATATCTATCTGTGATGCAAATTTGTTGACAATCTGTGAAGTATAGTTTTGAAGGAGGTTGAGGTTCTCTTTATTTAACGTGGGTAATCAGTGAAAGTCTCAATGAAGGACTTATTTCCAGAAGGTCCCACGGCACGTGTCACTCACTCCTCCCCAGCACTGATATTAAGAGTGCCAGTCGGGAGTGTGGCTGCGATTGGGAAGCGAACCCGAGTCGCTGGCGTCCCAGTCCAATGTGCAAGCTGTTACGCCACCACCTCCCTTGAAGTAAGTCTTCAAAACCAATATAACAGGAAATCTTGATCCAGAATCCAGATTCGGTTCCCAATCACCTCCAAAATTTATTGGGTTCTTCCATGACCTAATAGCTCTCTGTGGAGAAAATTAGGTGAGAATTTGTGAAGTAGTTTTGAAGAAATCTTTCAAAGCGTATATAAAGGAAAATCTTGATCCAGAATCTGGATTCGGTTCCCAATCACCTCCAAAACTGAATGGGTTCTGTCATGACCTAATATCTATCTGTGGAGCAAATTTCATCAGAATCCGTGCAGTAGTTTTGACATAATCCTGCTAACAGACAGACAAATAAATAAACGCAGATGATTTTATTGCGTCCTTGGCAGACGTAATAAACTTACGTCTTACCTTTAATGGACTATCAGGCTGTAACGGTGCTGAGATATTAAATTTAAACCTACCTTCTCAACATCGTGATCCGATCAACTCTTTCACAAATAAAGAACATCATCAGACCTCCTTCCTCTTTTTCTTATTAATTCACTTTGCCTTCCCTCACTGCCCCCCCCCCCCCATTTTGCCCGAATTCTTATTTTGCAAACGCTAGCATTTTATTCATGTACTTGTTATTGAGATTTGTTTGCACGTGTGTGTGTGTACGTCCGTGCATGTGATAAAAAGAAAAACAAAGCGCTAAAAACATTTCAGGTCAACTTAAAGGCTAAATATATCTGTAGAGGTGAACAGAGGTTTAGGGGGAAAACAATGGAGCAAAAGGAAAGGGTGTAACATGGAGAGGAAGCCTCTCATTGTGCTGCTCCGCTTTGTGCCAAAAGCTGCATTTTGTCCTTTAGCTGCAGAAACAAAATATATGTGACAGCAAGCAGGAAGGAAATGAGGAGAGCGAGAGAGCGAACAGCAGATGAGAGTTACTGGGGTTTTCCACTGTGTAGGATTAGAAAAGTAGGTAATGCAGAGCGATGAGGTGAAACACAAGTTTAGTCACTGAGGTGATCTCACACATAGAGCCTGACAAGGAGAAGCTGGTGGATTTTTTATAAAAATAAATAAATAAATAAATAAGGGAACAAACTGATTTCTTCAAGAGTTGGTTTACAGCAAGCAGCGCGCAGGAAGCCGGCCGTCATCACGTTGACCTTGAATGTTTGACGCGCAACTGAATGGGCTAAGAATGGCTACAACTGGCTGTAAAAGTGATGATATGTACAGGGTTCCAGATGGGAAATGCTGCGATCGCTGCCCTGCAGGTTAGGCTAAAATCTCAATGTTTCATCATTGTTTGGATGCTGAAAATGTTTTGTATGAGGAACCATGAGAGCAGTGTAGTATTGTGTATCTGGTTACGTTCTTCCACATTTCTCATGTTCATACCCAGTCTGAGCTCAGATACTTTCTCTGATTTCTCAACTCCACTTATCAGGAACGTACGTCCACACCGAGTGTGATGGCACCAAGAAGACAGAGTGTGCTCAATGTGTACACGGCTACTACACAGCATCCAAAAATTACTTACGCAAATGCCAGAAGTGCAGGGACTGTTACTCCAGTAAGTCCAATATGATGCACCTCCATCCTTCATCTGAAAACTTTCATTCCATCATCTCTGCAGCTTTTCTTCCACCTCTTTAGCATAAGTTCCTTTTTCAATGTTTTTCACAAGCTCCACCAAGGGTATTGTGTTTCTGCTGTTTGTCTGTTAGTAGTCTGTATGTATGTTAGCAGGATGTCTTAAACAGACTTGAATGTATTTCAGTAAACATCAGCAAATAAGTAAGCTTTGAGTCAACAAAGACATTATTAAATTTTGGTGCAGATCCAGATCAACGGGGCGAGGGTGAATTTTGCCTTTCAGCATTGCCATTTGAACTTTGATGATTCCTTTCATCCTGATCCTGTCTGTGATCCTTTATCCAGATTCTTTTATAATAAGGATTTTTGATTTGTTCTGCAATTCTTTTACAATCAGGATTTTTGATTTGTTCCGCAATCAAGGTTAAAGGTCACGATCTGTCCCATAATCCTTACAACAGGCAAACAAATGGTAACAAAAACGGTATGGTTCAAAGATCCAACACCAGTGATCAAGCTCACAGATGAGTCCTCCAGATGAAAGATCAGGATTAATGTTCAGTAATGAGTATGTCAGGTCAGGATCAAAAATAAGTAATAAGGATCTGATAACAATCAGAGAACAAAGATATATCAAAGATCTGAATCACATTCAAAGCTCACCATTTGTGATCAAAGTTCAGCATCAAAGACCAAGATCAAAGATGACTAAGGTCAGTGATTGTGAACAAAGGACAGTGATTATGGTCAATGGTTAGGATTAGGGATTAGTGATCAAAGATGAACGTTAGCAGGAGGAGAAAATCCAAGGATCTAAGGGATGAGTTTGTACTAAAAAAAGAAAGAGTTCAAAGCACAACATCTACAGTGAGTTAAAGATGATTACTGGAACTTGATATGTGATTTCAGTGTCATTCCTGTGTATTCTGTCATTTTCTTAGATAACAATCACAGGACAGTAACGGTTTGTACAGCGAGCGAGGATACGCAGTGTGAGTGTGTGACAGGCTTCTACTGCAGCGACACTCAGTGTGAGCACTGCCGGCCTGTCACTCACTGTCCTGTGGGCCACGGGGTCAAAGTCAAAGGTACACATTGAGACTTTTGTGATCATATATGCAAAATAAAATGCCACCCTGAAAACATTGTTTACACATCTCATTTCTTATTTCAGCTACTCGTATGAACAACACCATCTGTGCCCCGTGTGAAGAAGGAACGTACAGCAATGTGTCCGATTTCCACTCAGCCTGCCAAACACACAGCAGGTCGGACTGTTACGCTCATTAAAACTGCTGATAAGTGTGTTAAAATGTTGATGACTAGTTCATTAGTCATCCGGCGACACAGACAGAAATTATTCTTTGTTTCGATTGACATCATCCAACCTGAAACGACCCACATTACAGTGATTGAACTATATTTAAACCATTTTTGTTTCAGTAGTTTTTGAAATCCACTGAAGATATTTTCTTAAGATAAATACGTCTAGCAGGGAGTTGTATATTGAGCTATATAGAACCCAGTCATATGAGTACCATAACTTTCAGACCAGATTCCTTATTAAGGTGTTACAGTCATGACCATAAGTATTTGGACAGTAACACAATTTATATGGTTTTGCTTCTAAACACCACCACAATGGAGTTGGAATAAAAGAGAAATTTGGCATCCAGCTTCATGGTAGAGTGAGGCAGAGACAGATTCTGTGAAATTTCAGCTATAGTTTAACAGAATAGGCACCTAGAAGATTTAAGCCTAGATTTGATCTGTTTTCCCACATGTAACCCCCAAATTGTTATTGTACTATTTTTGTGTCACTTCAGCTTTATCATAGTGCTGCAAGAGAAAATATTACAATAAATAAATAGTTAATATTTAAATAATACTCAGGTCCAAATATTTATGGACCAGACTGTGCATATGTACTCAATTTAACATGAAAACTATGATATTATTTACGGAACTAAGAAGAACATTAAAAATATTGCAGAATAGGACTTTACAGACGTCTTATTTCATTAAATGATACTGTATATATACAGAAATATTTGCAAATTGTGCATAAATTTTGTCTACAATCATTTTAAGGTTATTTTTAAAAACTTCATGTGCACCATAGGGACAATAAACGTGTGTATGTATATTTGCTCGCTTTTCCAGTTTCTTAATTAACAGGCACATTACTTAAGCATATTTATTTATTTGGCTTTTTGTTTTATTGTTTTTTTTCCCCAGGTGTGAGGACTTGGGGAAAGTTCTGAAAATTCATGGAACTGCAACAGCTGATGCAGTCTGTGGGCACTTCAAATCTCGTATGTTATATTTATATGCTATATTCATTGTTTGAATGGCTGGTTGGTTGGTTGGTTGGTTGGATTAATTGCAAGTTTTAATGACTTAGTTGACAGTTTTGGTACTGAGCTGGATGTGGTTCCGCTTGTTTTATCTTATCTCCGCTGTATCACACATCACTCCAGAAAACATCCCAAAAGCAGCTTCATTTCTTACATAGAAGCGCAACGATTAGCAAATAAAGACACATTTTAGAAAAAATAAAATATCCCCACAGCCAGTGTGGCTAGAGATTTGATCAAAAACTCAAAGTGATCAATATTAAATTGTGATCAATTGTTATGTGACTTCATGACAAAGTCACAAAGAAGTCATAGTATGGTCATATAGAGCAAAACGCATATTGCATGCATTACTAACAATACGAATTCATCATTCCATAATATAAAGTTAAATCCCAGGGTGTAGAAAGCACAGGGTCTCGCATCTGCTGTAGTAACCCCTAATGGGAGCACCTGAAGCAAGAAGAAGAAGAAGAAGATGATGATTTGATGAGAAATGATTTTTGTTTACCCTGCAGCCACACAATCAGGATGGTGCAGAGGAACAGTGACATGAGATAACAGGAGGATGTTGGACAAGACAGGAAAGAGAGTGTTGGAGAAACCAGATGGGATTGAGAGGTTTTGTGATGTTGCCAAAGAAGAAAGTAATGTATGGGTGTGTGGGGTTTGGGTACAAAGTCTCTGGGTTTTTCGGGTGGACTGGAGAATGTTATTTTGATGATCTGTGCTGGGTGGGTGGGTAGAATGGATAAATCTGCCTGTCCTTCACTTACAATAGTGTTCAGAATAATAGTAGTGCTATGTGACTTTGTTAATCCAGGTTTTGAGTATATTTCTTATTGTTACATGGGAAACAAGGTACCAGTAGATTCAGTAGATTCTCACAAATCCAACAAGACCAAGCATTCATGATATACACATTCTTAAGGCTATGAAATTGGGCTATTAGCAAAAGTAGGGGGTGTTCACAATCAAATCAAATCAAATCAATTTTTTTTTTATATAGCGCCAAATCACAACAAACAGTTGCCCCAAGACGCTTTAAATTGTAAGGCAAGGCCATACAATAATTACCGTTGGAAAAACCCCAACGGTCAAAACGACCCCCTGTGAGCAGGCACTTGGCGACAGTGGGAAGGAAAAACTCCCTTTTAACAGGAAGAAACCTCCAGCAGAACCAGGCTCAGGGAGGGGCAGTCTTCTGCTGGGACTGGTTGGGGCTGAGGGAGAGAACCAGGAAAAAGACATGCTGTGGAGGGGAGCAGAGATCAATCACTAATGATTAAATGCAGAGTGGTGCATACAGAGCAAAAAGAGAAAGAAACAGTGCATCATGGGAACCCCCCAGCAGTCTACGTCTATAGCAGCATAACTAAGGGATGGTTCAGGGTCACCTGATCCAGCCCTAACTATAAGCTTTAGCAAAAAGGAAAGTTTTAAGCCTAATCTTAAAAGTAGAGAGGGTGTCTGTCTCCCTGATCTGAATTGGGAGCTGGTTCCACAGGAGAGGAGTCTGAAAGCTGAAGGCTCTGCCTCCCATTCTACTCTTACAAACCCTAGGAACTACAAGTAAGCCTGCAGTCTGAGAGCGAAGCGCTCTATTGGGGTGATATGGTACTATGAGGTCCCTAAGATAAGATGGGACCTGATTATTCAAAACCTTATAAGTAAGAAGAAGAATTTTAAATTCTATTCTAGAATTAACAGGAAGCCAATGAAGAGAGGCCAATATGGGTGAGATATGCTCTCTCCTTCTAGTCCCTGTCAGTACTCTAGCTGCAGCATTTTGAATTAACTGAAGGCTTTTCAGGGAACTTTTAGGACAACCTGATAATAATGAATTACAATAGTCCAGCCTAGAGGAAATAAATTATGCTACAATAATAGTACAATAGTAAAAACTACAGATGCAACAGCAGATGCTACTATTATTGTAGCATCTGCTGTTGACGCTACAAACTCAAAATTATTATGTTCAAACTGCTTTTTTAGCAATCCCGCGAATCACTAAACTAGTATTTAGTTGTATAACCACAGTTTTTCATGATTTCTTCACATCTGCGAGGCATTAATTTTGTTGGTTTGGAACCAAGATTTTGCTCGTTTACTAGTGTGCTTGGGGTCATTGTCTTGTTGAAACACCCATTTCAAGGGCATGTCCTCTTCAGCATAAGGCAACATGACCTCTTCAAGTATTTTGACATCCAAACTGATCCATGATACCTAGTATGTGATATATAGGCCCAACACCATAGTAGGAGAAACATGCCAATATCATGATGCTTGCACCACCATGCTTCACTGTCTTCACTGTGAACTGTGGCTTGAATTCAGAGTTTGTCTTCTGGCCCTTGGACCCAAAAAGAACAATTTTACTCTCATCAATCCACAAAATATTCCTCTATTTCTCTTCAGGCCAGCTGATGTTTTCTTTGGGCCATCCAGTTAGGGCCATCCAGTTGCAGTGCAACTGGATGGCCCTAATCTCATTGTACCAATGTATAATGACAATAAAAGGCATTCTAATTCTAATTCTGATTCTGATTCTTTGGCAAATTGTGACCTCTTCTTTTATTTAACAGAGGGACTTTGCGGGGGATTCTTGCAAATAAATTAGCTTCACACAGGCGTCTTCTAACTGTCACAGCACTTACAGGTAACTCCAGACTGTCTTTGATCATCCTGGAGCTGATCAATGGGTGAGCCTTTGCCATCCTGGTTATTCTTCTATCAATTTTGATGGTTGTTTTCCGTTTTCTTCCACATCTCTGGGTTTTTTTTTTTGTCCATTTTAAAGCATTGGAGATCATTGTAGATGAACAGCCTATAATTTTTTGCACCTGCGTATAAGTTTTCCCCTCTCCAATCAACGTTTTAATCAAACTACGCTGTTCTTCTGAACAATGTCTTGAACGTCCCATTTTCCTCAGGCTTTCAAAGAGAAAAGCATGTTCAACAGGTGCTGGCTTCATCCTTACATAGGGGACACCTGATTCACACCTGTTTGTTCCACAAAATTGACAAACTCACTGGCTGAATGCCACACTACTATTATTGTGAACACCCCCTTTTGTACTTTTTTTTTAACTAATAGCCCAATTTCATAGCCTTAAGAGTGTGCATATCATGAATGCTTGGTCTTGTTGGATTTGTGAGAATCTACTGAATCTACTGGTACCTTGTTTCCCATGTGACAATAAGAAATATACTCAAAACCTGGATTAATCGTTTTAGTCACATAGCACTACTATTATTCGGAACACTACTGTATATCGTTGGGGTTGTGTGTGTTGGAGTTGTCTCTGGGTGCCTACTAGCCTGGAACTTTTCTTTAGTTCCGTGGCTTCCTAAAACTATGGGGAAAGGGGGTCCTGGGTTTTGTTGCAGCTGTGGGGTGTTGGCCAGCTGCATGGCTGCCATATGGTTGAGGGTAGAGTGCCTTGATAGAGAGAGTGGTGACATGAGTCGGAAAAAATCGGTCACGTGACTCCTGGTGCCATCTTGGGTTCAAAATAGTGTTCGCTGTTAATGTAAATCCAGCTATTTTATTTATTTGTTGAAAATGCCGGGTTGTTGTGCGTTTGGAGGCGCAAATAGATACAACAAGGGCTTCAAGATGTACAGATTCCCTTCAGAGCCGAACAGAAGAAAAAAATTGGGAAAATAAAGTCAGCTGTGTGGGATGAAAGCCGACATCATCGACAAAGATTTGCGAGGTAAATTTTTTGTTCAGTCCCATGTGCAGTAAAACTCAACTAAACTGTCGCTGTATAAACCACATATTCACAGTCACCGGACAAAAAAGTCCCAAAGTTTTGTATTGTTTTCCATGTAATAAATACCGTACATAAGAGATTTTTCCTTCACATCGGATAAAATGTCGCGTCCGATCGCAGTGTATTTCCATTAAACTCCTCGCATGTGGGATCGGAGTCATTTCCATGATTAAAAGTGTGACCATTTTTTTTTTTTTTTCACACCGTGCTCAGACGTGCGTAGTGACAAATAGATCAGAAAAGTCTGCAACTTTACAGCACAGTCGATAAAAGAGGAAAATGTACAGCTTACCTTTGATTTGGAGGTAATGATTGTAGAAAGAAAAGCTTGTTGAGGGTCAAATTAGTCCATAATAAAGGATAATTCAGAGACAGAGATCTATAAAACTGTCACGCACATCATATGACATGGAGTTACAGAGCTGCAGCTGCGTAAAGCAGGCTTTAAATTAATTAAATAAATCATCAGAGATTGTAAGTTTATGTAAATTTGATAGCTTAACTATTTTTAGATTTCTTTTAATAACACCTGCACATGGCTGTGTTGCTGTATGTGGTTAAATTATTTTTAAAAAAGTTGAAAACATTAAAGGTTCATTCAGTAGTTCAGCGCAGTTGGAACCAAAATGCCCCCCCCCCCCCCCCCCCCCCAACAAAAGTGCGCACCGGAGGGTACATGCCTCTGAGCATGCGTAATGAATTGGGTGTGCTCCTAGAAAGCTCGTGTATTTAGGCTACACCGTTGTAAAAGACTGACTAAGAGTAAAGAGTGATGACAGTATTTTTTAATTGTTATTTGAACGTATAGACCAGGGGTGGGTAATCATGTGCCATAAAGGGCCGAGACATTGCAGGTTTTCCTTGCTACCAGTCACCTTCACAGGTGATTTCATTAATGTTCAGGTGTCTCAGCAGGTGATTTCATTGATGACCAGGTGTTTATGTGCAGGGGAGAAGCTCATCAGCAACCCACCTGGTGAGGTGATTGGTTGCAAGGAAAACCTGCAGTGTCTCGGCCCTCGTTGCCCACCCCTGGTATAGACCCTCGGTCAAGTGATCTCCTGCATACCACAAAACCAAATCAACAACTGATCTGAGAAACGACACGAGACAGTAGATTAACCCCACATACAGCCCTCCATCACAAGCGCAAACACAGTGCAATTGGGCATGACAGTCACACAATGGGTCAAAGATAAACCTGTCATGTAGATATACAACCCCTGGCAATAATCATGGAATCACCGGCCTCGGAGGATGTTCATTCAGTTGTTTAATTTTGTAGAAAAAAAGCAGATCACAGACATGACACAAAACTAAAGTCATTTCAAATGGCAACTTTCTGGCTTTAAGAAACACTATAAGAAATCAGGAAAAATAATTGTGGCAGTCAGTAACGGTTACTTTTTTAGACCAAGCAGAGGGGAAAAAAATATGGACTCACTCAATTCTGAGGAATAAATTATGGAATCACCCTGTAAATTTTCATCCCCAAAACTAACACCTGCATCAAATCAGGAGTGATCACACCTTGGAGAGCTGTTGCACCAAGTGGACTGACATGAATCATGGCTCCAACACGAGAGATGTCAATTGAAACAAAGGAGAGGATTATCAAACTCTTAAAAGAGGGTAAATCATCACGCAATATTGCAAAAGATGTTGGTTGTTCACAGTCAGCTGTGTCTAAACTCTGGACCAAATACAAACAACATGGGAAGGTTGTTAAAGGCAAACATACTGGTATACCAAGGAAGACATCAAAGTGTCAAGACAGAAAACTTAAAGCAATATGTCTCAAAAATCGAAAAATGCACAACAAAACAAATGAGGAACGAATGGGAGGAAACTGGAGTCAACGTCTGTGACTGAACTGTAAGAAAGTGCCTAAACGAAATGGGATTTACATACAGAAAAGCTAAACGAAAGCCATCATTAACACCTAAACAGAAAAAAACAAGGTTACAATGGGCTAAGGAAAAGCAATCGTGGACTGTGGATGACTGGATGAAAGTCATATTCAGTGATGAATCTCGAATCTGCACTGGGCAAGGTGATGATGCTGGAACTTTTGTTTGGTGCCGTTCCAATGAGATTTATAAAGATGACTGCCTGAAGAGAACATGTAAATTTCCACAGTCATTGATGATATGGGGCTGCATGTCAGGTAAAGGCACTGGGGAGATGGGTGTCATTACATCATCAATAAATGCACAAGTTTACGTTGATATTTTGGACACTTTTCTTATCCCATCAATTGAAAGGATGTTTGTGGATGATGAAATCATTTTTCAAGATGATAATGCATCTTGCCATAGAGCAAAAACTGTGAAAACATTCCTTGCAAAAAGACCTTGTACTAATTATTGCCATCCGTTTCTGTTTATTTATCATAGTTTGCTTGTGAGTTGGTTTCATTTGTGTCTCACTATTTGTGAAGATACTCCTCCTTGTCACTAGACACAACCCGCACAACTTAAGCCCTTGTACTGATTATTGCCATCAATTTCTGTTTATCCATCATGGTTTGTTTGTGGCTTGGTTTCTTTTGTGTCTCACTCTTTGTGAAGATACACATCCTTGATCACTAGACATGACCTGCACAATTTAAGCCCTTGTATTGATTATTGCTGTCAGTTTCTGTTTATTAATCATAGTTTGCTTGTGGGTTGGTTTCTTTTGTGTCTCACTCTTTGTGATGATACCTCTCCTTGACTCACTACACATCACGTGCACAACCTAAGCTTCTGGACTGATTATTGCTGTCAGTTTTTGTTCATTGGTCAAGGTGTATGGTTTTTTGCATTTTTGTCTCATGTTTTTTTTTATGTAGCCAGGTTAGTTCCATTAGTCTCATACTTTTTAAAAAATGTTTTATTTAACCAGGTTAGTCCCATTGCGATTGAGATCTTTTTACAAGGGAGACCTGGACAATTTATAAAGTTTCCAATCCACCTAACCCACGTCTTTGGATGTGGGAGGAAGCCAGACCACCCGGCGGGAACCCACACAGACATGGGGAGAACATGCAAATGCCACACAGAAAGGCCACAGGGTGGGAATCCATCCCTTGATCATCTTGCTGTGAGGCAACAGTGCTAACCACTAAGCCACTGTGCTGCTTGATGAAGATGCCCCATCATGACTCACGTGACATAGATATGACCTGCACAACTTAACCCATTAGACTGATTATTGCTATCAGTTTCTGTTGATTCATTGTTTTTGTTTGTTTGTTTGCTTGCTTTTGTATTTCATTCGTGAGAAAGATGCCTTTTTGTGGATCACTATACATGACCTGGACTTTTTTAAGAGCAATTATTATTGCCAGCTTTTGTTAAATGGTCCTTGGTTGTTTTGTAGTTTTTTTGTGTCTCATTCTTAGTGAAGATGTGCCTCCTTGATATGCAATGACTAAATACAGTAAATGTGACAGCTTAGATATTCAAAGATGGGGAACAGTGGTGGTGGTGTGTATGCACATGTACTAAAACACAAAACTGTGACAGTGAGAATACAAGAAATCCTAATGCTGGCCTGATCTATAAGTATTTGCGTTATGGAAACATGTTGGAAACATGCCTCGTGCAGCCACCGCGGATCCATCAGCGCGGAAACACCGAGGCCGCGCGGCACCAGCGCAGTGCAGATCCATCCCGGTGATAAACAACACAGGCTGTTAACATCGGCGATCGACAAGCTGCTCATAAACCGACCATGGGGCCTAAGAAGGTTCTGACAGCGGAGGAAGGTGACGATATTAAAAAATCTCTGGACTTTTTATCAGAGGAGATTTCTGTTGTGAAGCAGCAACAGAAATCAATCATGGATCTGGTGGAGGAGGTGAAGGCATTACGGCTCCAGAATGCCGAGAAAGACCGGCATCTGGTGCAGCTGGAAAATAGAGTGGCTGAATTGGAGCAGTACACCAGAATCAACGACGTCATCATCACAGGTCTTCACATCAAACCACGGTCCTACGCACGGGCGGTAACAGATGAGAGCGGAGGGGATCCCAGTGAACAGGAGGTCAGCTCTGTGGAAAAACAGGTTGCTGATTTCCTCCTATCTAAAGGTATAGAAATGGATTTAAATAACATTGAAGCGTGCCACCCTCTGCCCCGGAGAAATGACGGTGATAAACGAACCGTCATCATGAGATTCATCAACAGAAAACACAAAACAGCACTGTTAAAACAAGGAAGAAAACTGAAAGGGACAAACGTATTCATCAATGAACATCTCACCAAACGGAATGCCGACATCGCCAGGAAAGCACACTTCTTGAAGAAACAGGGAAAAATCCAGCACACATGGACTTCAAACTGTAAAATATTCATCAAACTGAACGGATCACCAGAACAAGCAAAAGTCATGGCAATAAGGAACATCGAGGAGCTGGACAAATATGAACAATAGTGTTTCTTAAAGCGAGGATCTGGACAGATATGACCAATAAGGTATGAGGACACAAACACATCACAACACCATGACACAGACCAGAGGAACCTATTCATCTACTACCTATTCATCTACATCTGGAGACAAGAAGGATATAACTCAAAGGATTGCTGATCATGGAAAAGTAGAACTGAGAACATTTAAATACACAGACCACAATGTACTGGACTTGGAGCACGATATAGACCCAGACAATAATTTCTTCTCAAATATCAATGACAGTTGTTGCTATTATACAGATGAACAGTTTAATCGGATCATTAAAACGGATAACAAATTATCAATAATCCATTTCAACAGCAGAAGTCTATATGCAAACTTTAACAACATTAAAGAATATTTAAGTCAGTTTAAAAAAATATTTAACATAATTGCTATATCAGAAACATGGATCAATGAAGATAAAGGAATGGATTTTGAACTGGATGGATATGAATTTAATTGTGTAAACAGAAAGAATAAGAGTGGAGGAGGAGTGGCTGTGTATGTGGATAAGAACATGGATTATAAAATAGTAGACAATATGACAACTGTGATTGATAACTTATTAGAATGTATAACTATTGAAATATGTGAAGAAAAAAGCAAAAATGTATTAGTCAGCTGTATATATAGAGCACCAGGATCTAGTATTGAAACATTCACTGACTGTATGGGAAAAATGTTCTCAAAAACTAATCAAAAAACTGTGTTCATTTGTGGTGACTTAAATATTGATCTGCTCAATCCAAATAAGCATAAAATAACAGATGAATTTATCAGTATAATGTACAGTATGAGTTTATATCCAAAAATCACCAGGCCAAGCAGAATTACATCCCATAGTGCTACCTTAATTGATAATATATTCAGCAATGATATTGAGAATAACACTGTGAGTGGATTATTAATCAATGACATTAGTGATCATCTACCAGTTTTCATCGTTTATAATAGAAACCATCGGCGGAATCAGCCAGAGGAGAAAATAAAATACAGGCGAGTGCGGACAGAGGAAACATGAACACACTAAAGAAGGATTTACAGGAGCAAAACTGGGAAAAGGTATACAGTGAAAGTGATGTTGATAGTGCATATGAAACTTTTTTACAAATATTTACATCATTATATGATAAAAATTGTCCAATTAAACAAGACTACAGAAAACAAAAAATCCAAGCTCGACCATGGATGACGAAAGGGTTACGAAATGCATGTAATAAGAAAAAATACACTGTATAGAGAATTCATAAAACTAAAGACTAAAGAGGCAGAAAATAGATATAAGAAATACAAAAATAGATTAACTAATATTATACGGGTATGTAGGAAGGAATATTATAGTAACATATTATATAATAACAAAAACAATATTAAAGGAATATGGGATATATTAAATAGCATTATCAAAAATGGTAATAAAAACAGAGTTACCCTCAGTATTTCATTGATAATAATGTCAAGAAGGAAAATAAGGATGAGGTAGTCAACGGTTTTAATAATTTTTTTGTAAATATTGGACCAAGCTTGGCAGAAAAAATTCCCGATTCCCAACCTGAGGATTGGGATAATAATCTCATAGAAAGAAATCCCTGTTCAATGTTCCTCACAGCAGTGGATGGAAATGAAATTATAGACATTGTGAATAATTGTAAATATAAAACATCTACCGATTTAAATGAAATTGATATGGTGGTGGTAAAACAGGTCATTGAATGGATTGTAGAACCATTAACATACATCTGTAACTTATCATTTCAAACCGGTAAATTTCCCAATCAAATGAAAATAGCTAAGGTTGTGCCGCTGTATAAGACTGGGGATAGACACCACTTCACAAATTATAGACCTGTTTCTTTGCTTCCACAATTTTCCAAATTATTAGAAAAGTTATTCAATAATAGATTAGACAAATTCATAAATAAACATAAATTACTTACTGATAGTCAATATGGATTCAGAGCACATAGTTCAACATCACTTGCATTAATAGAATCAGTTGAGGAGATTACAAACGCCATAGACCACAAATTACATTCAGTTGGAATATTTATAGATCTTAAAAGGCTTTTGATACAATTAATCATGACATATTAATCAATAAACTTGAACAGTATGGGATTAGGGGGTTGGTGTTGCACTGGGTGAGAAGCTACTTAAGTAACAGAAAACAGTTTGTGAAGTTGGGGGAATATACATCATCATGCTTGGACAATGCTTGTGGCGTCCCACAGGGGTCAGTATTGGGTCCAAAACTGTTTCTAATTTATATAAATGATATTGTCAATGTTTCCAAAATATTAAAATTAGTATTATTTGCAGATGACACAAGCATTTTTTGTTCAGGGGGGGATTTGCAGGAGTTACTGAGGAGGATCAGTATGGAAATGGGAAAATTGAAAATATGGTTTGACAGAAATAAATTATCATTAAACTTAAGTAAAACAAAATACATGTTATTTGGCTATTGTAATACAGATATACAGGTTCAGTTACAAGTCGAGGGGGTAGATATTGAAAGGGTACATGAAAATAAGTTTCTGGGGGTGATAATAGATGATAAGATAAACTGGAAGACTCATATAAAACATATACAAAGTAAACTGTCAAGAAGCATTTCAGTTCTAAACAAAGCGAAACATATTCTGGACCACAACTCACTCCGCATTCTTTACTGCTCACTGGTTTTACCATATTTACAGTACTGTGCAGAGGTATGGGGTAATACTTATAAAGGTACAACACAATCACTGTCAGTAATGCAGAAAAGAGCTATAAGAATTATTCATAATACTGGCTATAGAGATCATACAAATCCACTATTTTTACAATCCAAATTCTTAAAATTCACAGACTTGGTTCATTTTCAAACAGTACAAATTGTGTATAAAGCAATAAACAATTTACTTCCAGCAAATATTAAAAATATGTTTTTTAACAGATCAGGGGATTACAGTCTGAGGGGGAAATTTAATTTAAAGCATCAGTGGGCACGAACAACATTAAAAGGTTTCTGTATTTCTGTCTGTGGGGTGAGGATGTGGAACAGATTGGGAGTGGGGCTCAAGCAATGTCCAAGCATGAACCAGTTCAAACAGCGGTACAAAAATATGGTTTTTCTGGGTATAGGGAGGAGGAAGGGTAATGAGGGTTAGGGTGTTTTTGTTGTTTGCTTCGGCTTGTAAATATATAGTATTTTGTATGTAAGTAGGTATGTGTAGGTGTATATTTATGTTTGTGTATATATATGTGTATATATGTATATGTGTATATATGTGTATGTTGATGTGTATATGTATGTGTGTGTATATATATGTATATATATATATATTGATATCGGTTTAGGTGTGTAGGAATTTATGTGTAATGTGGCAAAGGGTATTACTGGTTGTGGGGAAGAAGGGGTAGGGATAAATAAGCTGATGCTTCACCCTACCCCTTTTCGGACATGTTGGGTACACAGTAGGAACTTTTTTGTTGTTGTCTTTACTGATCTATCTTGTAATTGTTGTTGTATCAAATGTTCGAAATAAACAGTTTTCATTCATTCATTCATTCATTCATTCATTCATTCATTCATTCATTGTACATATTGTGAAATCCACTGTACAAAAGTGTCCCAACAACACATGCATTATTGTATTGTCAATTGATATGTAACATTTGTGGCACTCATGTTTGAAAGTGTTAGAGATGAAAGGGGCACAGGATAAACTGCATACTTGCCCAATTGGCCCAAAGGTCTTATTGCAAATAATAATGTGCAGATGTACAACAAAATGGAATATTCCTTATTTCATGTAACAAGAAAAACCTTAATGATTTTTTTTTAATTTGAGGTCATATTTTCTTTCTAATTTAATATTTTGGCTCCACTCTTTAAGAACAGCTTCCTCAAAATTGAACATGCAATATTCCAGATGAGTCCCAACATTTTTAGAGAACTACAGCAGAGACAGACATTCTTGTAGTTTCCAGTTATTTTGTTTGACTTTATTTCTTCACTTCATAGTTACTGGGGGATCAAGAAGGACTTCCTCTGAATTTCCCAGAAGTCACAGTATTTTTCTGTCTCTGTTTCAGATTGCAACTGGGTTTTACCTGCAGGCCTGTGGGCAGGGCTGATTGTGACTTCACTCCTTCTTCTGCTTGGTATCACCTGTTGGAGGGTAAAGCGCCGAAGACACAGAGCAGGTATGTGTCACATGGGGGTTTGTTCTCTCAAAGTTTCCTACCTTCTTTGTAATCATAATTCAATAAAAGTCTTTATTGGAGAGATGACGCATGTGCACGCACTATGAAAGCACAACATCATAGAAATGAAGGTCAGAACGTAGCAATTTCAGAAATCCCCTCCCACTGGCTTCCGGTACTTTATGTTCATCAAAATAACACTAGGTAATGTCAATTTTCCTTTCAAATACCTGGTTGTCTGTAAGAAAAGCTATGTCCAATTTTAGAGTTAATATTGCAAAAATTGCACAAATTAATATTACATAAATCAACATTATTTCCGAGTAGCTTTTCTGTCGTGATGCTAAACATAATTTGAGGATGACAGACTGAATGGCAAAGCCACATCCTGTATAAGACACAACCTAGCACAAATTCAGTTCACTATGACGCATATCTCAGACAGCTTACTCATACTGAGAAATAATGATTGTGTATATGGCACAGTGACTTTTCTGTTTATTTAGCCTGACACTGTGCTGTACTACAATAACATTTCCACTGAATCAAAGCACCGCAAATGTGGAATTTTTTTTTTTTTTAATCTCATTAACAAAAGAAGGTCAGACTAGTTCTGAAAAACGTGTTCCACTGATCTGACTGTTAACATCCGTTTCAAATCACAAGGGTACGGTACCTGTAAAGATCGTTTCACTGGAACTGGGTTTTTAAACATTTTAATTAGGAGTACACTTACAGTAATCGGCAGTATTAACACAATGTGATAGAAAGTACACCCATGTCTCTGATCACACCACAGTACGTGGTCATAACAGAAGTTGTGATATTGCTGGTTCCTGTCTTTTAACATTAGCTGTGGTGGGCACAGCTAACCTGAAAGTTAGCTTTGATAACTTCTAATCTGCTGACTGAAAAGTTAACTGTAGTTATGCTAAATGAATAAAACACACTCACTCGCTCGCTCTCTCTCTCTCAAACCCTGCAAAACAGACACAAAGAACTGAAATTTGAATGTGCTGCAGTGAAAATGTTGGGGAAAGTGTAATGCACGGACCCACAACAGGGGGCACAAATGAAAGGTCAATAGATGCCACGGTCCTTCGCACCCCCGGATGGCAGGTGAGCTTAGAAGGAGGAGGCCCTGGAGGAGTGGAGACACTTGTTGGAGGGAGCTGTGGTTCCATTCACGGTGTTCACTGCAAAAGGCAAAAAAAGAAACCAGCACCTAACGGGGAGGAAGAGTTCCGGATCAACCCGGCAGCTAAAGAGTCCCGGATGTAGGTCTCCATCGATTCACGTTCGGGGCGTGAGAGGTTGTACAGTTTGCTGGACGGAAACTCGGCGCCTGGAATCAAATCAATGGCACAATCATACGGTCGATGTGGGGGAAGCGTGAGTGCTAGATCTTTGCTGAAAACGTCAGCAAGATCGTGGTACTCAGCTGGCACCACCGTGAGATTGGGAGGGACTCGAACCTCCTCTTTAGCAGTCACACCGGGTGGGACCGAGGATCTTAAACACTCCCGGTGGCAGGTTTCGCTCCATTGAGCCACAACCCCAGACGGCCAATCGATCTGGGGATTGTGCTTACTAATCCATGGATAGCCCAAAATAACCGGAGGTAGAAGGTGTTACGAAGAACACAATCTCCTCCCTGTGGTTTCCAGACACAACCAGTGTTAAGGGCTGTGTCTGGTGTGTTATTAGTGGAAGGAGGGTGCCATCTAGTGCCCGTACCCTCACTGGTGACAGAAGGGCCACTAGAGGGAGCCCTACTTCTTTAGCCCATCTGCTATCAAGAGATTCCCTTCTGACCCTGTGTCGATTAGTGCTGGGGCTTGAAGGGTTAAATCCCCACAGAGGATCACAACTGGGATTCGTGCGGATTTTCGTGCATTACCCGCATGTGTGTTATGGCTCACCCTTAGCCCAATTTCTAAGGGCGAGCGTTGGTGTTTAACCGCTTGGGGCATTGTTTCTGCAAATGCTCATTAGAGCCGCAGAAAAAGCACTCTCCGCCGGCCAGCCTCCTCTGTCTGTTTTCTAATTTATTTTGGCCCTGCTCATGTCCATAGCTTCGTCAGCAGGGGGAGCTGTCGTCACACGGAGCATTCTGGCTCTGGAGCGTGGAGAAGGTGGGGCTGCTTCAGAACGGGAAGGGAGAGGGGCGGCGCGTGCCCGGCCACGTCCTTCGTCTCGCTCCCATCGACGTTCTTCCAGTCGGTTGTCTAAACGTATGACTAAATCAATAAGCCCGTCTAAATCCCGCGGCTCGTCTCTACCCACCAGGTGCTCCTTCAGGACCGAAGACAGTCCATTTATGAAGGCGGCGCGGAGCGCTACCGTATTCCAGCCGGCTCTCGCGACCGCGACACGGAAGTCGACTGCATACTCTGCAGCGCTCCGACGCCCCTGTCGAATGGACAGCAGCAGAGTGGAAGCAGATTCGCCTCGATTAGGGTGATCAAACACTTGTCTGAATTCCCGTACGAACCCAGTGTATGTTGTTAGGAGCCATGAATTCTGCTCCCAAAGCGCCGTAGCCCAGGCGCGTGCCTCACCTCGAAGCAAATTGACAACATAAGCCACCCTGCTGGAGTCTGACGCGTACATTACTGGATGCTGAGTGAAGACGAGCGAGCACTGCATTAAGAAGTCCGCGCACGTCTCTACACAGCCTCCGTACGGCTCCGGGAGACTTATGTATGCTTCAGGGGATGGGGGGTCTGTTGAATGACCACTGGAGGGTCCCTGTTCTGCAACAGGTGGGCAGGAGGAGGAGCAGCAGCCGCACCCTGTGCACGCGCTTCCACCTGTGCGGTGAGAGCCTCCAACCTACAATTGAGTAGTACATTCTGCTCGGTTACCAAATCCAACCGAGCAGTGAAGGCGGCCAAGAATTGCTGCAACTCACCCATTATTCCTCCTGCAGTAGCCTGTGCACCTTGAGTCTCCATTGACTGTTCAATGGGTGGGTTGTGCCCCTCGGGATCCATGACGCTGGCCGAGATATCCTGTTTGGGAAAGTGTAATGCACGGACCCACAACAGGGGGCGCAAATGAATGGTCAATAGATAATCCAATAAATACAATTTATTGCAGCAAAAGTGCACAGCAGGTCAAATACTGTTTTTAGACAGTCAATCACAAGATACGAGTGACATGTGGGCAGGCCCGATGGTAGGAGACGCCTATCCAGAGAAGAGCCGGGGCCCACCAGGTTCCGCCGCCAACGAAGACCTGCAGTATACTGAAGCCGCCAAGTCCCGAGTCCCCAGGTGGCCTCTGCTTCCAGTTGTCAGATCCGGTACTGCTGGCAGGAACAAAAACAGGTTAAGGGTGGGTGTGTGGACACCCAGTAAGCAGTCAGCAAAATACGTTCTCACTGTAGTAGGGTGGGAAAACACCTACACAGGAAACCCAGTTCGTGAAGAGCCTGAAAAGCACTACTTAGCCGGTTTGGAGTGAGGGGTGAAGACGTCAATCCTCCATTAACCACAAACCCGGCTCCCAGCAGGCAGTAGTAGACAGGAACTCCTACAGCACTCAGAAAAGAGAGAACCTGTGCGTACGGCACAGTCAAAAACGGCTGAGAGGTTACCTGAGAGGTAAGCTGATATCTCAGCCGAGATGTGGTGTCTCCTCCAGTCTTTTATGGGATGGGATGGTGATGAGATGATTTCTGACAGCTGTAGTCCTGGCTCCTGGGTGGTGACTGCGCCCTCTGGTGCCTGAAACCCGACAACAGGCAGGGTGCCCTCTGGCGTTAGCCAGCAGTACCTCCTCTTCGGGCGGCCCACACAACAGAAAACATGGACATTACTACAACCCCTGGCAAAAATTATGGAATCACCGGCCTCAGAGGATGTTCATTCAGTTGTTTAATTTTGTAGAAAAAAAGCAGATCACAGACATGACACAAAACTAAAGTCATTTCAAATGGCAATTTTCTGGCTTTAAGAAACACTATAAGAAATCAAGAAAAAAGATTGTGGCAGTCAGTAACGGTTACTTTTTTTAGACCAAGCAGAGGAAAAAAATATGGAATCACTCAATTCTGAGGAAAAAATTATGGAATCACCCTGTAAACCGAGAGGCCGACTGCTATAGGCTAGTGACTAAACAGTAGCTCTAATTAGCAACTATTGTGCTCTAGTTAGCACCCTCCTAATGACAGGGCAGCTGTCCCTCCTAATGATGGGACGGACGCCTCTCCTGATGGGTCCCTTGACGACTCTCCTGATGACGTGAATCACTCATTACCATGAACGAAAGACTGAAACTGCTTTGACCTGAGAACCCCATTATAAACAGGGGACAAAGCATGTCTCAGACCCCCTCCCCGGTTAAGGCTGGGTTTCAACAGTTTCACATAGAATGCCTCCTTGACCCCTGTCTCAAACCATTTCTTGTCTCTGGCTAAGATTTTAACTTCCTTGTCCACTAGGTCCACTATCGCCAACACAAGATGATGATAAAGATGTATATAAATATTGAAAAGAACAACTGAAATTTTTTTTTTTGCCCATTAAACTTTATTCTAGAAAATGGTAGCTGACTCAAAATTGGTCAAACAAAATTTCACAGACGCTAATTATTCTGCTTGTGATTTTCCGTTATCTGAAATGCTAATCGGCTAACAAAAAGTTAGCTTTGCTAATTAGCCGAGTTGAAATCTTATGATAGCTATATTTTCATATTTTATTTTCAATACATTGAACAACTCAACCACATGGGGTGTGCAGCCAGTACATTCTGAGTGCTGGTCTCAAGCCTGGATAAATTAGGAGGGTTGAGTCAGGAAGGGCATCCGGCGTAAAACAAGCCAACCCAACTATGCAGACTAAGAATCGAATTTCCATACTGGATCGGTCGCGGCCTGGGTTAACAACGTCTGCCACCGGTGCTGTTGCCCAACAGGGTGCCGGTGGAAATTGGGCTATTGCTGGGCGAAGACGACGAAGAAGAGGAGGAAAACATTTCCACAAACAGCAGGAGAAGAAGAAAACTAGAAGGGTGGAAATGAGAGTGGGGACTTTGAATGTTGGTAGTATGACTGGTAAAGGGAAAGAGCTGGCTGATATGATGGAGAGGAGAAAGGTAGACATATTGTGTGTGCAAGAGACCAAATGAAAGGGAAGTAAGAGCAGGAGCATCGGCGTTGGGTACAAGTTGTTGTACCATGGTGAGGACAGGAAGAGAGAGAGTGTTGAGAGTGTTGGGGTCATTTTAAAGGAAGAGTATGTTAAAAGTGTGTTGGAGGTTAAGCGAGTGTCTGACAGGGTGAAGTTGGAAATTGAAGGGGTGATGATGAATATCATCAGTGCATATGCCCCAGCGGTAGGTTGTGAGATGAAAGAGAAAGAAGATTTCTGGAGTTTGTTAGATGAGGTGGTGGAGAGTGTGCCCAAGCATGAAAGAGTGGTGATAGGAGCGGACTTCAATGGGCATGCTGGTGAAGGGAACAGAGGTGATGAGGAAGTAATGGGTGGATATGGTATCAAGGATAGGAATGGGTAAGGACAGATGGGTAAGGGTAGTTGATTTTGCAAAAAGGATGGAAATGGCTGTGGTGAATACCTACTTTAAGAAAAGGGAGGAGCACAGGGTAACATATGAGTGTAACATAATGTAATGTAATGTAATGTAATGGGTAACATAAGAGTGGAGGAAGGTGCACACAGGTGGACTACATTCTTTATAGGAGATGCAAGCTAAAAGAAATCAGAGACTGTAAGGTGGTGGCAGGAGAGAGTGTCGTTAGACAGCATAGGATGGTTGTTTGTAGGATGACTTTAGAGGTAAAGAAGAAGAGAGTGAGAGCTCAACAAAGGATCAGATGGTGGAAGCTGAAGGAGGAAGACTGTTGTGTAAAATTTAGCGAGCAGGTGAGAGAAGCACTGGTTGGAGGGGAAGCAATTTTGGACAACTGTTAAAGTACTGCAGATGTGGTGAGCGAGACAGCTAGGACAGTACTGGGTATGACATCTGGACAATGGAAGGAAGACAAGGAGACTTGGTGGTGGAATGAAGAGGTCGAGGAAAGCATAAGGAAAAAGAGGTTGGCGAAAAGGTTTTGGGATAGTCGGAGAGATGAAGAAAGTAGACGGGAGTACAAGGAGATGTGGTGTAAGGCGAAAAGAGAAGTGTCAAAAGCGAAGGAAAAGGCATATTGTGAGCTGTACAAGAAGTTGAATAGTAAGGAAGGAGAAAAGGACTTGTACCGATTGGCCAGACAAAGGGACAGAGCTGGAAAGGATGTGCAGCAGGTTAGGGTGGTAAAAGATGCACATGGTAATGTGCTGACAAGTGAGGAGTGTGTGCTGAGAAGGTGGAGGGAATATTTTGAAGAGCTGAAGAATAAAGAAAATGAGTGAGAGAAAAGGCTAGATAATGTGGTGAGAGTAAATCAGGAAGAACAAGAGATTAGTAAGGAAGAAATGAGGGCTGCTATGAAGAGGATGAAGAGTGGAAAGGCAGTTGGTCCAGATGACATTCCAGTGGAGGCATGGAAATGTCTAGGAGAGATGGCAGTAGAGTTTCTAACCAGATTGTTTAATACAATCTTGGAAAGTGAGAGGATGCCTGAGGAGTGGAGACGAAGTGTGCAGGTTCCTATTTTCAAGAACAAGGGTGATGTGCAGAGCTGCAGTAACTACAGAGGCATAAACCTGATCAGCCACAGCATGAAGTTATGGGAAAGAGTAGTAGAAGCTAGGCTTAGAAAACAGGTGAAGATCTGTGAGCAGCAATATGGTTTCATGCCAAGAAAGAGCACTACAGATGCAATGTTTGCTCTGAGAATGCTGTTGGAGAAATACAGAGAAGACCAGAAAGAGTTACATTGTGTGTTTGTGGACTTAGAAAAAGCTTATGATAGGGTGCCAAGAGAAGAGCTGTGGTATTGTATGAGGAAGTCTGGAGTTGCAGAGAAGTATGTTAGGGTAGTGCAGGACATGTACAAGAACAGTGTGACAGCAGTGAGATGCACAGTCGGAATGACAGACTCATTCAAGGTGGAGGTGGGATTACACCAAGGATCAGCTCTGAGTCCTTACTTGTTTGCAGTGGTGATGGACAGGTTGACGGATGAGATCAGACAGGAGTCCCCATGGACATGATATTTGCAGATGACATTGTGATCTGTAGTGAGAGTAGAGAGCAAGTTGAGTCTAATCTGGAGAGGTGGAGATATGCTTTGAAGAGAAGGGGAATGAAAGTCAGTAGAAGCAAGACTGAGTACATGTGTGTGAATGGGAGGGAGCCCAGTGGAATAGTGCAGTTACAGGGAGTAGAAGTGGTGAAAGTAGATGAGTTTAAATGTTTGGGGTCAACTGTTCAAAGTAATGGAGAGTGTGGTAGAGAGGTGAAGAAGAGAGTGCAGGCAGGGTGGAGTGGGTGGAGAAAGGTGGCAGGATTGATTTGTGACCGAAGAATATCAGCAAGAGTGAAGGTGAAAGTTTACAAGTCAGTAGTGAGACCAGCTATGTTGTCCGGCTTAGAGACGGTGGCACTAACAAAAAGACAGCAGGCAGAGCTGAAGATGTTGAGATTCTCTTTGGGAGTGACAAGAATGGACAAGATTAGGAATGAACATATCAGATGGACAGCTCAGGTGGAACAGTTTGGAGACAAAGTCAGAGAGGTGAGATTGAGATGGTTTGGACATGTGCAGAGGAGGGACCCAGGGTATATAGGGAAAAAGATGCTGAGGATGGAGCCACCAGGCAGGAGGAGAAGAGAGAGGCCAAAGAGGAGGTTTATGGATGTGCTTAGGGAGGACATGCAGGTGGTTGGTGTGACAGAGGAAGATACAGAGGACAGGGTGAGATGGAAAGGATTGATTTGCTGTGGCGACCCCTAACGGGAACAGCCGAAAGACAAAGAAGAAGATTTTCAATACAGTGAACAGTAGAAGTCAGTTAAAGTCTTTCTGTTTTTGTGTTGGTACTACTGCTGTTGTGTTGTGCAGGTTTGCAACATCTCTGTGTGGTTGGTTATATTTTGCAAGATATTTGTTGATGCAGCTGCCTGATGTAAAATTGATACAGATGTGTGTTTGGGTTTTTGTTTTATTATTATTATTATTTGCTAATGTTCTCTTAATTTGCAAATGTTGTGGTATCTCTCAGTCACCGTAATAGTTAGTCCTCATTATATGCATTTTAAATCAGAGACATATAGTATTGTGCAAATGCATCATAGAAGCATTAAAAAGTAAAATACGAGTATTCAGAAATAAATGTGTAATGAATTTAAACTTTGATGATAATCAAAATAACAATTGGGTTCTATCTGGAGCTAAATCCAGGCCAAAAGTTTTGTAATCTGAAAATAAAAAAAAAGATTGAAAAAATAAATTTTGAAACTGAAAATTCAATGTTTGTTCTTGAATTTTATAATCATTTACAAAGTATTATCAAAATAAAAATAAGTGTAAGATATATATTTTTCAGTTTAAATAAATTTTTGATTCAGCTCTGTAATTATTTTGATCAAATAATTTTATTTTCATTCATATTTCTTTTTTTTCACCTTCAGATCTTTTTTTCACTTTCAGATCTTTTTCAGTTTCAAATTTTTGGCCCGTTCTGGCGTGGGAGGGCGTGGCTTCGATTGAGAGGGGCGTGGAATAGTGAGTGACAGCAGAGCAATCAGTCCTCACATGATGTTGCTTTCAGGAAACGTGGGTATTTTGATAGATAATGACTTAACACTTTTCTTGATACCTGTAAATAAAGTAAATAAAGTGATGATAAGGACAAAGATGTCAATTACAAGTAATTCTAGACCACTCTTGGTCATTTTTGATGTTTAAAAACTGGAAAATATGCAAGATTGTAAAGTTTAACACCTACACTTAAAAAAACCTATGTATCCCAAATCCACACAAGA
Source organism: Thalassophryne amazonica (assembly GCF_902500255.1). Taxonomy (NCBI): domain Eukaryota; kingdom Metazoa; phylum Chordata; class Actinopteri; order Batrachoidiformes; family Batrachoididae; genus Thalassophryne; species Thalassophryne amazonica. The sequence continues at coordinate 74,612,763 of NC_047109.1, read as the reverse complement.
CCATGAATGCAGTGCAACATCGCCACATGAAAATGAAGCAGGTCGCTCATTTTACAGGCTGCCAGCAGTAATTGTCCATCAAGCAGTGAAGTGTTACGAGCTTTCTAAGTGACACACAGAGAGACCTGGCTCAGCAGATCTGACGGAAGCTTTAATATGGCCAGAACCAAGCAGACCGCCGGTAAATCCAAATCCAAAGCTGCCCGGAAGAGCGCTCCGGCTACCGGCGGTGTGAAGAAGCCTCACTGTTACAGGCCCAGCACTGTGGCACTCCGCTGCTACCAGAAATCCACCGAGCTGCTGATCCACAAGCTGCCCTTCCAGCACCTGGTGAGAGAAGTTGCTCAGGACTTCAAGACCGACCTCCACTTTCAGAGCTCCGCTGTGATGCTCTGCAGGAGGCCAGCGAGGCTGACCTGGTCAGCAGCTTGTGGATCAGCAGCTCGGTGGATTTCTGGTAGCGGCGGATCTCTCTCAGCGCCTCAGTGCTGGGCCTGTAACGGTGAGGCTTCTTCACACCGCTGGTAGCCGGAGTGCTCTTCCGGCTTTGGCTTTGAATTTACCGGCGGTCTGCTTGGTTCTGGTCACATTAAGTTTACGCTGTGAAACTGCCGGCCACTTTCTTACATCGTCATTAAATTCACTATCCGGTACAACATATGGATCCACTGAACCAACTGTTACACATCGATCACAACAAACAGCTTTATCTCGAGGGTTTAAAGCCTCGTAATAAGCTTTCATTCTCTCTATTTTCTTTCATGTGCCAGCCGCGTAGTAATCCACGATGGAGACGGGTGCAGAGTCATTATCTATCAAAGTACCCACGTTTCCTGAAAGCAACATCATGTGAGGACTGATTGCTCTGCTGTCACTCACAATTCCACGCCCCTCTCAATCGAAGCCACGCCCTCCCACGCCAGAACGGGGCCAAAAGTTTGAAACTGAAAAAATAAGATCTGAAAGTGAAAAAAAAGATCTGAAGGTGAAACAAAGAAATATGAATGAAAATAAATTTGATCAAAATAATTACTGAGCTGAATCAAAAATGTATTTAAACTGAAAAATATATATCTTACACTTATTTTTATTTTAGTAATACTTTTTAAATAATTATAAAAAAATCAAGAACAAACATTGAATTTTCAGTTTCAAAATTTATTTTTTCAATCTTTTTTTATTTTCAGATCACAAAACTTTTGGCCTGGATTTCGCTCCATAGTTCTATTTCTGTGTGATTTTTCAGTATATTAGTCGCACCAGAGTACAGGATCTCAAGAAATGTGTTTGTGTGGTATTCTACTGGCCAGTACACTTATTATTATTATTATCATTAATAATAATAATAATGTATCATGCTTGATGAACATCTTAACCCATTACACTGAAAAAAGAGCATGTTTGAACCAACTCAAAAAAGTGTTACAATTTGTAAAAACCTGAATGAATTAAGTTGTTTGAACTTAAGTTTGAAAGTTAAATCAACTTACTGTAAAACTTACTGTAAGTTCAAACATCTTAATTCATTCAGGTTTTTACAAATTGTAACACTTTAACCACTTTAATGGTTCAAACATTCTCTTTTTTCAGTGTAGACTATTATTATTCTTCTTCTTATTAATAATAATAATAATCAAATCAAATCAATTTTTTTTATATAGCGCCAAATCACAACAAACAGTTGCCCCAAGGTGCTTTATATTGTAAGGCAAAGCCATACAATAATTACGGAAAAACCCCAACGGTCAAAACGATCCCCTGTGAGCAAGCACTTGGCGACAGTGGGAAGGAAAAACTCCCTTTTAACAGGAAGAAACCTCCAGCAGAACAAATAATAACAATAATAATGTGAAGACAACAGAGCAGCCGCAGGGACTTACCAGAGCTCTCAAATCTCATTCATTCAGAGTGAGACTCACACTTTAAAGCGGTCCCTTCAGGTCTCATGCGTTTGGCGTGAGACTCAACGTAACGCTCTCATGCTAATGCATGACATTCTTCAACATTTCAATGCTATAACCTGCAAGGTAAGATTTAGACGGAAAATAACTCCTTGAGCGTATCGCAACTTGAGAGCTCTGACGTACTTACTATTATTATTGAATCCAAAAAAAAAATGTAGCTCATATATTAGTTTTTGTAACTGATTTTGTGCTGACATGCAATAAAAAGGGGAGCAGGGGGCATCAAATGCTACTTTTATTATAACAGTGGGATGTCAAACTTTTGCACTGTACAGCATGATTCAGACACACACATAACTGGTGCTCAGATGGTCATGCAACCTAAAAATACATGATGCGCAGTAGAAAATGAACAGAAGTGCTTTTGAGGAGTATAGCAATAATGACAGATTGTAGGAAAAGTGTTTTAGTCTTTCTTTTCCACTGTGCATCACCTATTTTTAGCACACATGAGAACCTGTGCAACAGTTATGTACACAACTTAGCATGATGGTGTTTTAGCTTTTTGAGTTATTGCCTATACAAGCTAGTTGGAATGTGCCAATAATCACCCATCAACTTATCTACATTTTGTTGTTCATGCCTTGCAGTGTTTCCAGCAGAGGGAAGACTATAATTTATTCTTTAATGTGTTATCTTTCATGGCAGCCAGAGCAAACCTGGATATTGGCCCAGGAGTTCCAGCCTGTCCACTGCAGCCGCCGTTACCTTCCACAGAACTCAGCGGCCACTGCCAAGAAAGCTGTGAAGTGGATTGCGAAAAGACTATTTTTAACCCAGGTGACAAGCTGTGAACAGTGCTGAATGTATCACACAAATACACATTTCCACTCCATCCCCATGTGCAGACTCAAGACTCTCAGTTTTTATCGTCATTGCAATTTTGCAGTAACATTTGCTCAACAACTAATTGAAGACTGCCATTAAAATGACAAGTGTTGCCCTTGCTGCATTAATGCCCCATACATTTAAAAGATTTGGCCTCCATTAAAATGGTCGATCATGTGACTCATCATACAGAGCATTTTTTTTTTTTTTTTGTGCACATTAAGTTAAAAGATGGTTACGATGAATACTGACTTACATTCTGCTCTGCAGATCACAAAGTGGTCTTCTGCTGCACACAAGAGAGTGTGAAGGACAGTTTTCCCACAACACCACGGACAGCTTCACTTTCATATGTTGAATCCAGTCACACAAATGGAAAAGCAGGAAACTGGACCAGTACCTCCCTCACGATACATTCAGAACCACAGGAGGATGAGTGGTGTGGGATGTGACCAAATAAACACAGAACACTCCGCTTACTTGGACATTTTGCAAACTTCAAACTATTGTGCCACTAACAAAGCACGGGTCAGGATTAGGTTGGTTTACAACCCTAGTCCATATTAATAAATCATTGTTAGCATGAGTGTTCTACTGACCATGATGAATGCTTTGTTTCCAAGAAATACTTTTTTTAAAGTTTAGAAAGTAAAGAATGAATGTGAAGACAGCAGCCAGGACCAGAGTTTCAAAAAATCCACATTAGGCCCCAAATAGCAACAAACTAGAGCACCTCCCTAATAGAGCGCAAACCTCCGCCAACACTAATTTCCAATTCCACAAATTTTTACTTTGCAAAAAATTTCAAGGTCAAAGTCCTGTTAGAAGTAACTTTTCATAAGCTAAAATATAATATAAAATATAGATTAAAAGGGCTTTTCAATGTTAAAAATAAGTAAATATCTGCTAAATTCACAATACGGATCAGATGCGGATCAAATTTAGTCTATTCATTGAGTCCCATTTTGCACCTCACTGTCACAAATGAGAGTGACTGAGGCACTTTTCATTGAGATACAATATAAAATGTACACCAAATGGGCGTTTCAATATTAAATTCAAATGCCCACACAATCCAGATCAGATCTGGATCAAACTTTGTCAGGCGATAGTGAGTGCCAGTCTGCACCTCACTTTCAAATATGAGAGTGACTGGGGCACGTTTAAGGTATAGTATACAAATAATGAATGTTTATGTGTTCAACAGTACGAATATTTCATGAGGTGAAAGCTTTCACCGAATTAAATATTTGTTCCATTGAAACAATGTAAAAACATTCATTATTTGTTTTATATAACGGCTAAAATAGATCCTTGTCATTTAATATTTTATTAATTTATAAACAACAGAAAAGGGACTTACATTTTGGTGATCCACTGTAATGTGTAGTCCAGTGATGCTGTGCACTGACTTTGGACTTCCATTAAAAAAAAGACTTTGTGTAGTTCCTCAGTCCAGCCAAAAATCACATCAGCGTTTCATGTGAACAGGTCTTCATGCATCCAGACAGTTTACAGCGGAAAAGATTTTGTATGTGTGTAGCAGCATCAGTTAGCTCAATCAAATCATTGTGTTGTTGTTCCACGCACATGCGCATACACACATGCAACCGGCTCGGTGTATGTCCTCAGTGCAGTGAAAAAAAAATCACGTCAGAAATGAGTCCAGCTTATCTTTCTCCCTGCTAACATGTGCATGCACGAGCACGTGTGGGCGTGATCACGTGTGCGCGCGTGCGTATGTGTGCAAAGTGCAATGAGACCAAATGTATGGAACCAAATTTGCACTCTAAATGCAACCAATTTGCACTCTAAATGCAATACAACACAAATGGGATGAATTAATCCATGTCATGTGACATACAAAGCACCAATCAAATGGGTTTTCAGTGTAAAATTTAAATGGCTACAAAATCTGTAATCCGGATCAGATCCAGATCAAAGTTTGTCAGTCAATAAAGAATTCCATCCTACATAACGCTCTCAAAGAAATTCAATCTTGTTTGTCAGGGTTATGAATTTTTAGAAATTTGTTCAATGTTAATAGGGATTTTTCCAAATTACCAAGATTTTTCCTGACTTTGCCCTTTGACCTATGATCTTGAAAACTGAACCAGTTCTTGCTGATCACAATATGAATCTTCAGAAAAATATCATAATGATATATGAAAAATTGTGGGCTCCAGGCTGTTCACAAGCAGACAAACAAACATTGGTGATAACATTACATTGTTCAACTTCGTTGGCGGAGGTAATAACTCCAGCACTCTACAGTATGTTGTACTATGTATCAGAACACTGCATCAGTGGTATAGTGTCTAAAGAACTACGGTCAGTTATTCTTGCACTCTGACCATTTGGGCCATTTCATTCTGTGCAAACAAATCCAATCCACTCAGAGTGTAAGTCAGTGCCACATATTTTTGTTCACATGTCTCCCCATTCACTCTAGTGGAGCACTTATTCACATGTTGATGGTATATAAACCATCAGCAGAAAGTCATTAGTATAGGCAGATGTAGGTGATGACGTGAGACATCGATATTTTTCTGTGCTTATGTGAGGCAGCAAAATTTTTCATTTCTCGCTTTCCGTCTTCCTCCATCATTAAAGGTAAAACATCTGCCCTGTCTTCAATGTAGCAGCAAGTGGAAAAAGTTGAAAATATTTAACTTCTGGTGGCTTTTTGGGGCTTCATTTTGTCAGCGCAGGTCATGTCGGTCTTGCCCATGTTCCACCTCCTTACCTTATGGGTTGGCCGGGATTAACATTTTAAGATTTTTTATTATTATTATTATTATTGTTGTTGTTCTTTTTCAGTTCATTGATATTTAAATTTAAGTTATATTTAAAGCAAATTCAGTGTTAAAATGCACATTTAAAATCTTCAATAAACACCGGAACTTTTCAAAGTCATTGATTGTGTTAATCATGATTTCAATTCACATACTGATCCAGAATGGTCCGACTAATCAACATGTTGCAATCTGATATTTAATTCACAAGCTGAAACAAAATAGTGTCTTCCTGATCTTTGGTTTTATTGTGATGTCATATCCGAAAAGTAGTTTTTGACGTAATCTTTAAAAGTCTACAAAGTGAAATCCTGATCCAGAATCTGGATCCAGATTACTTACAAAATTTAATGGAGACTTCCACAGCCTATAATAACCACATTGATGTGTGATGAAAATTTCATGAAAATCTGTTAAGTAGTTTTGACGTAATCGGCAAAATCTGACAAAGTAAGGCATGCAAATTGAAATCCTGATCCAGGGATCACCTCCAAAATTCAGTGGAGTCTTCCATGGCCTAATATCTATCTGTGGGGCAAATGTGGTGAGAAACCGTGAAGTAGTTTTGACGTAATTTTGATCCAGAATCTGGATCTGGATCACCTCCAAAATTTAATGGAGTCTTTCATGGGCTAATATCGATCTGTGGAGAAAATTCCTTCAAAATCTGTGTAGTTGTTTTGACGGAATCTTGCTAACTGTCAAATAGACAGACAAATAAATAAATAAATGTCAATGATTTTACTATGTCCTTGGTGGACGTAACAAGAAATGACCTAACTGAGCACAAGTCACATTGGTTTTCAGCGATGATTTTCAGGAAGTGATGATGTGTGCTGTTAACCTAAAGTAGTGTACTGTATAAGCCTGGGTGATCATCCAGCTCCAATTTGTTTACCAATAACATCATGCATGAATCTTGCCTTCCAAGTCTTTTCTTGAAATTTTTTTTACTTTATTAGTAACACATAAAACATGCAATTTTAAAAACAACAAATAGGCAACACAGATATAAGATCAAATGCATTATGAGGTTTTCTCCTAACCCAGTGGACAATGTTTATTATTATTATTATTACTATTATTATCATTATTATGTGTTGACGTCAGTCAACATTATATGAATGTCACCCCAACGTCAATCTCCCAGTGCTGAAACAAGGTCAGACTATGCCATCCATACAACACTGAAATGTGGTTTGATCTGTTTTTAACTTCTATCAGAAACCCATAGGAAGTGTATTTATTCATTTACACAAATCAGCACGTTATGTATTGAATTTAACATTTATTATAATAAGTTAAATATCATATTGAATATCTACGGTGAATATCTATGTTGACCCAATGTTAGGATTTCTACACTGAACCAATTTTCAAATTCACTGTGTTTTCTTCAGTGATTCAACATCAGACTTCAACATGAATGAACAATGATGTTCAGACATCAGTGGAAATTGCCAACAGAGATATGGTAGTGAGAAAACAGTCCCTATGGGAATCTCATAAAATCACCATCAGAACTGTATAATGCAAGACTGTATTCATAAAATGTGAGAACACATTAGTAGCCACACTATGGAATATGAATTTGGGGGGCAAGTGTCACGCATGTATTGCTTTTCCACAATTTGTGTAAAAAAGTATTTCACAGTTGTCAAAGGTGAGTAGAGCACTGAAACTTTATTACTCACAATGTTTTATGATGACTGAAAACAACAAAACTGTCCTTCAAGGAGAACTAGTGGTTTGCTGCCCCCTGCAGGACTCAGATAACCACACCATCTCAGAAGAAGATTTTATGCTGTATATACATTCTGAAATTTGGCGCTTAGTAACATAGCCATAAATACCACCAAGAACCCTAAATTTGACTCAGGCTGTCAGAATGCAAATATCTCTATATTTGTTTTAGGCTAATCCAAATGTTTTAAAAGATATAAATACTAAAAAAAATAACTAGAAATTATGGCCATTTGTATACACAGTGCCTTCATTTTCAGAGTCCATAGGTATTTGGACTTTTACACCATCACCTTTACAGCCACTTTTCTTAAGGCAAGTCAGGAGACATGAATATTTCCACGTGTTCTTGCACAGGCTCTCAGTTTTTGAGATCTGCCTACTCTAGACAGATTTACTGCACAATATCATATTGTTTGTATTTTGGAATGACTGACAGAATCAAGTGTAATACATACTGAGTGACTTGGAAATGTTCATGAATGCATCCCCTGACTTGTCCAAAGAAGCTTGTAAAAGTAACAATATGCATTCAAAATAATACTATTTCTTGTGTCCAATTACTTATGGGCTCTGAAAATGGAGGGACTATTTGCATAAGTTGTAACTACTAAAATGTTGTGTTTAACCTGATTAATTAAAGCTAACAGTCTACAGTGTAAAGACATACTCCCACACATACAACACACACATCAACTTTACTGTGGTGGTGTACAGAGGCAAAATTTCAAAAGTTGCCACTGTCCAAATACTTATGGACCCAACTGTATTTGATGTACATCAAAGACGTAAAGGCATCTTGACACTTGCATGAATTTGATCCCCGCACTGGCACACAATCTTTCGTGTCAGTGCGCAAAGAAAATTTTGAAATGTTACAAATTTCTGGCACACATAAAGGAGGAGGTGTATCTATGACAGGAGCAGCTGTGGTGATCTGTCATTCTAGACATTCCAGCTAGACAACACCTACCGTGTTTGGACAGACATGGACTAACAACTGTCCACTGTGAGGCGCGTGTGTCTGATTACTGTACTTACATGGACATAAATAAAAACATATGCCATGATGGCAAGCTGCAGCCAGCAAGCGCACGCACAGAGCTGACATTAACAGCCTGCCAGGTTGAAACGGACCATCAGATCAGAACACACAGCAAGTAATCTGACCGTCACATCACCCACGTGAGCTCTGTTCCACATGATGCGGTGTCTGTGCTGCGGCACGCCGTCCACAAGACACGCATCGGGCAGAATACACGCGTGGCCGACTGGACGCACCGGACCAGTAGATGTGGACATCAGAGCACACTGCTTCTCATTCATGTCATTTCATGACTATGTCTGTGACCATGGGTCATCTACAGAGGAACAGACGGTTCATATTTGTATTGCTCCCTTGATAAATGCGGTGTCCATGTCCTTCCTGATATGAGGCAGATTCCCACAGCTTTCAAAGAACAGCTCCGTAGCTCAGTGGTAAAGTTGCTGACTGGTAATCAGAGCTTTTGGAAGGCACGGGTTTGTGTCCAGTGGGTAGTATGTGTTTTTCTTTTTCTTTATTCCACATAAGCGGCGCGATGTGGTCCCACAGGTACCGGCTGTTTTTTTGTTTTAATTCCACATAAGCGGCGCAATGTGGTGCACCTCAGACTGTTCCTGCTCAAAAGACACTGTCGCATGCATGAGCTCTCACACCGGGATTGTGCACGCACAATGTTTCATGGTGCGCAAATTGTTTTACACTGTTTCGCCATATTTGTCCAAACATTGTCCAAACTTCACACTATGTGGGAAGGGGCCTTAATTACCTTTGAGACAAGATTCCAAATGCGTTCTCCACCGCACGACGCGCATGAGACAACCTGCAGCTGCAGATAATTTCTCTGAGATTCTGGGAGCGATGAGAGAATGGTTTCATCAGCCAAGCTCAGAGACCAAATGCAGCATCAGCTACGAAATATGGCATAGGCTTTATTTTGTATAGCGTGGCATACAGTGGGACAAAGTGGGATGCATGGCACAACAAACTGCGTGGCAGTGCAGGGATCAAATTTGTGCAAGTGTCAAGGTGGCTTAACAAATTTCAAGAAGTACTGTTCCTTCTGGAATCACTTCCAGCGGTAGATATAATTTTTCAGTTTGGCTGAAATGTCATGAATTGACCACAGTGCCTTTAGGTTCCTTACAGATCATATGATAGTTACAGACATATTACATGCTTATAACAAAACACAGCAGCTATATTAAGTTATTCTTTTTGCTTACAACCAGTCAAAGGAAGTGACATCACAACTGACTGACAGACCACAACTCTGTATCATCAGTATCAGCGTATGGAGTAACATTTATCAAAAACGTCATACTTTTGTGTCACATTTGTGTCAGTAGATATTGTCTCACTGTGGAGACGTACTGAAGACAGTATTGAAGCACAGCAGACGCACAATTTGTTCAGAACATTGTGAAAGTGTGCAATAAGAGGAAGTAAGGAATGTTTGCAAAAGTCACTGCTCTGCTGCTTTTTTCTCTCATTTGTTAGTACCATCTACTAGAGACAACACAGAACATGTAGATTACAACAAATGTTAAAAGTATTAAATATTACTACAGTCATAATGTTTACAAATATTGTCAATGGTAATTTTTAAAAGCCATGAACCTGACACTAACTCTTGTATCTTGTACCGAGCTACAGTATGTTGCATTAAGTACCATACGTACGTACATCGAGCAAAAACTTCCAACACGACACTTAAAACTATGACAAAATACTGGGTAACATAGAAAACATTTTGGACAGCAATTCCTTCAAAATATGTTGTGAATACTCTTTTTTTCTTTTGTATCATGAAAGTACTCCTTTATGCAGATTTTTAAATGTGTACAATTTCAAATATGGCCATTGGGTACAGCAAAGACTTTGCGTCCGTCTGTCTTTCTGTCTGTCTGTGCTCAGCATAAGTCCAGTCCGATTACTGCCAGAGTCTTCAAATTCACAAGGAACATTCTTGGGACACAGACCTTGGACAAGTTCAAAGATGGCTAACCTTGACGTATTTTAAGAGGTTAATGTCACAATTTCGGCCTGATCTGGGGTTTGATTTGGGTTTTCCCTCTTTCTTTTTTCCCCTTCTCATGCCCCGGTCTTGATTTACTAGTTATTTTATTTTCATCATGTGATTATTCTCTGTTCTGTTTTGATTTGTCACTTTGTTTTCTTTACTTGTTTCTTTGGCTTATCATTTTGTTCTAGTGTTCTTCAGTCAGTTGTGTTTTATTTATTGTTTATCACTTGTTTTATCTAGTTCCTCTCATTTGTAATATTTGTTGTACAGTTATGTCAGGATTTGTTTTCTGTTATTATTTAGTCACTGCTTTTTCTTATGGTTTGTCTTACCGCCTTGTTAAGTCAGTTTTGGTTTAATTTTGTATTTATCTCTATTTTCTCATGCAGTTTTCATTAGGTTATCACTTGTTTATTTTACTATTAATAATTGTTTAGTTTTGCTTTACTATCTATGCTCCATGTTTTCTGATCAGTTTGTCATGTTCCAATTTGGTGTATTTTGTCTTCAGTTGTAGCTCTGTTTCACTCCATGCCCTGCTTCTGCTCTGTTCTCATCCCTCTCACATCTCTGTCTGTGTTGTCACGTCATTCCACTAGCTTTGTGCCCTGCTCTCACACTTTATTACGCTCTTGGCTCCAGCTCACGTGTCTTTGTCTGTTACTTCATTCCACTCTGTGCTTTCCTTCCGTCACTATCTTGTACTCTGCACAGCCTTTGGCTCCCCCGGTTACGCCCCCTTCCAGAGACTTCCACACACCTGCTTCACATCACCCTAATTTGTTTGCTCCTTATTTAAACCATCACAGTCTCACAGCTCACTGCCAGGTTGTTGTCGCTTTATGCACACATCCCAGCCTCTGTATTTTGTCCTGATTTCTTGCTTTGCCGTGTACCGTGTTTTGCTCTGTTTTCCTCGACCACGCCTTTTTGCCTTACCCTTTATAACTGTTTGCTCGTGCCTGTGAATCCTGCCTGAATATGACTGCGTTCTTGCCAAATCCATATTGTGCTTCTGCTCCGCTGACTGATCACCTGTGTGCTGAACCTGAGCCTGGAATAAAGACCATGATTACTCACATGCCAAAAACAAGTCTGGGAGTCTGCTTCGCGGGTCCAACCGCTCCTGGTGTTGGGCAACCGCCCGCCCTGACAGTTAAAAAGTCATATTCTGTTTCATTCTGTTCAATTTTTTTGTTGTTTTTTGAGAGGTGTGGGTGACAGCTGATCAGAGTAGAGCGGCATCTTAATACTCTAACGCTGCTGCTGCTGCCAACCCTGTGCCTTGTATGTATATTCTACGGCCACAGGGGTGTGCATATTGTACATTGCAAAAGTTTATACAATAGGTTAGGTTTTTAAAAAAAAATGTCCCAGTTAACTGCACCAAGACCTGGAGAAACTGCATTTTGTTCAGCCTGTAAGGGTCGAGTGACAATAGTGAGTCTGAGTCTGATCGTGACGCCACAGGCTGGTAGCTAGCTGCAAACTCTGTTTCATTTGTGTGTAAATATAAACTCTTTGTCATATATTATGTAAACGCTAGTGAGATTTAAACACTTCTAAAACTGAAAACACTGTTTTTGGAACCTGCTGATACCTCTGGAATGATTTACAAGACATTTCATGGACATCAGCGTGCAAGCTAACGTCTGTTCTTGTCAAAAGCTCATGTATGCGCACGCGCACACCCTCCTGCAGACACTGTTAAAATGTAAATACTGTTTATGATTGATTGATTTACTGATTGAGGGGCTTTATTGAACATGTACAAATTGTACGTAAGACAAATGGATCTTAATTAATGTAAATAACTATATATATATATATATATATATATATATATATATATATATATATATATATACTTTGCAGTGAGACACCAATTAAACAACTACAAATCATAAAGAAGACAAGACGAGGTCTGTTAGAAAAGTATCAGACCTTTTTTTTTTTTTCAAAAACCTGATGGATTTGAATCACGTGTGCTTGCATGAGCCAACCTTGAACCTTCGTGCGCATGCGTGAGTTTTTTCACGCCTGTCGGTTGCGTCATTCATCTGTGAGCAGGCTTTGAGTGAGCACTGGTCCTCCCCCCTCGTCTGATTTTCATTGCAAGGAAAATGTCTGAACGATTGGAGCAGCGCTGAATCAAATTTTTCCAGAAACTGTGAGAGACAGCCAGGTGGAAACCATTCGGAAGATTCAGACGGCTTTTGGTGGCTTTTCAGTCGAGTGAGTATCCGAGAAATTGTGTAAGAGCTGGACATGTCACAACATGTCATGTGAGACTTCCAACACGGAGGTGCTTTTTGTTCTGCGCCATTAGTGGCTCCATCCCGACACGCGAACCCTCCGCATGTCTTTCATTAAAAAAATCTTCTTTCACAGTGGAATGTGCCAAAAAAGTGCTGATGTCCACCTCTTCTGCAATTTCTCTGGTAGTCAGACGACATCCTGGATCAACACAGCGTTCACTTTGGAAATGATCTGGTCATTTCAGCCTGTCCTTAATCTGTGTGATGCCCATAGGATCATCACCGAAAGCCGTCTGAATCTTCCCAATGGTTTCCACCTGGCTGTCTCTCATAGTTTGTGGAAAAATTTGATCCTTTCCTTGCAATGAAAATCCAACGAGGGGGGAGGACCAGTGCTCACACAAAGCCTGCTCACAGGCAAATGATGCAACCAACAGGCATGAAAAAATTCACGCATGCACACGAAGGTTCAAGGTTGGCTCATGCAAGCACACATGATTGAAATCCATCAGGTTTTTGAAAGAAAAAAAAAAAAGGTCTGATACTTTTCTAACAGACATCGTATTTTAAAAATTACACGAAAAAATTACCAGGGAAAGATTCACATTATGCTCTCTGGCGGACCTCACAGTGGCAGGTTGCATGAGTAGGCCACATTAATGTGCTCACCGTATACAGCATCATACAACACAGTTTGCTGATCCAGGAGGAGGCTTTGATCCCTATTTTCATGCTCTCCACTGCACAGTCTAATGCAGGGGTATGCAACTCTCGGCCCTTTCTGGAATCAGGTGAATACCCATGGACTAATGTACAAAGCACAAGTGCAATTAGGGCGCGTCCAACTCCACGTTGCTATGTACACGGTGCATAATCTGAACACAAAGTAAGATGCAGGGTACAAAGGGACAGATAAATCATGGGTGCCTTTTGGGTGTAACATGAATCAAACCGATCAGTGTCACCCGTCATTGCATTTAAGAGTTGTGTGCACTTGAAGCTGAAGCTCTGTTATTTAGATGAAGGACTTAGAAGTGAAATGTTTTTTTTTTTGAGGAAATGGATCTGCTCATAAAGCATCAATGTACGAAAGCATAACCAAAGTTTGATTTCTTTCAGTAAAACTTGCACCACAATGACGCTCGTGTATTGCTAGGTAAGCTTGATTTATGCTTCTCCGTCTCCGCAGCTCCGTGGTGACGAAAAGCTCTCTGCATCACTGTGAACCCTCTCTGAGCCCCTGTAGTCTTACGTGCACCTCCCACAAATTGAACCTACACGTCAAAAATGACAGCGACCACAGGGCTGTAATTGGTCACTTTTCTGGTTTCACTCCTTCCTGTCCTGTCATAATTAAAGTCCGATTAAAAGTTTTTGCAGTGCGCATTACATTTTGATCATGGATCAAACAGAGGAACGTTTGGCAGAAGAAGTCTGCAAATATGACCAACTTTACAACATAGAATCAAAAAACTACAAAGACATTCAAATGACCAGCAATTCGTGGAGGGAAATTGAGCATAACGTTTGTTTGTAGGTTGATGAGCGCATAAAGAACTGGACATGGCTGAGGGACAAATCTGTCCAGAAAAAGTAAAAAAACGACCAGCAGCAGTGGCGGTGCAGGCAGAAATAAAGTCCCTGCCTTGTTCTTCATGTCGAGCCCCCTACTATTCCGGCAGTAAATTGCACTGCAACACCCACCAACACGACGGACAAGCTCGATAATGCCACGCCCATGTCGGCGTCATTGCGTGGCCACGGAATTATGGAGTCGTAGAAGCACAGCTCAGGCTAACATGCCAATGTCTCAGTAAGATGGCCTGTAAAACACCTCAGATGTATTATCTGGTTACAAAAACAGATTTTTTAGATTTAAGTGTTATTTCTCACTAACCTTTACAAAATACGAGAGAAAAATGTTAAACATCTTGGATTTATAGGAAACTACAGCTGCCTGGAAGCATTTTCTGCCATCTTGGATTATTTTTCCATGTCATGCTGCTTTCACTCAGGTTGACAGTTGTCATAAAGCACTGCTGGATGTTCTTTGCTTGATGAGTGATAGTAGATATGGTTTGTATGTGCTTGTGTAGTGTTAGTGATAATAATGATAATAACATGATTTTGTTCCAGGACCTATGGTTGATTATTGACCCTCCATCTATGGTTAGCAGCCCTCCACTTCATTAGTACCCCGAGGCTTAATCAAGCATAGCACCCTCTAAAATCATGTTATACTATAATTAATGGTATATTCTATTTTTGCTAATAAATCCTCCTAAATCCTACGCAACATTGCTTGAAACAATGTGGACACTAGACATCATAGAAACCTGCGATGACAGTTTCAACGCAAAAGATGGGGCCCTTTTACATTTGCAAATATGATAATTATGCAGCTGTAAGGTTTCTTTCACAAAACGTGGATTAGTAAAGTTCTTTAACCATGTTATACTAAACATATCAGAAAATCATGTCCATAAAGGTCACATCAGAGTGTCACATTAGAGGTTTTTCTCAGGATATAATGTTTTGAGGTTATTTCTCTCTTCTCCTTCATTTTTAAGCCTTCTTGAAGACTTGCCTAGCAACGATTCCTTGAACTCTCATCTCCTGCAGAAGGGAAAGACAGTTGGGGGGGGATCAATAAGACACATTAATGAAGAGCTGAATTAATGATTTTACCCAAAACTCAGCCTTTTTCCTGCTCATCCTTTGACCTTTTAAACCATTTCTCCCTCTCTGACCCCCCGGCAGCCGCTCATTCATTCATTCATCTCTCCCTGGACCCCTGCTTTGTGAAAGCCACATCTTAATGCCTGATCCCCAGCGACATGTCTGTCCCTGCAGTTATCACAGTGTCAGCGGCACAATGTTGACTGAAACACGAGCACTAGGAATCCCGTCAGCGCCGTTTAATCAAACAAAGACGCCTGTTTGAAACTTTAATCAGCGCTGACAGATAATCTTTTTGCTTCAGGTTCAAATGAAAATAAACATTTTCATATCAAGAAGAGGCTAGCCTCCAATCCTAGCTCTATGTTTGGAATACACTTTACTATTACATATGATTTTCAGTGGAGTTTTTTAACCGTCCAGTTTGATTCTTTTCCCTCTCACAAACAAGGTGAAAGTTATTCAGAATAATGTCACTTCCACACATCTGATACGTCGCTCGTTTAGGACCCGTTCACACTGTGATGCGAAGTGGCTAATGTTGCCTGATGTACGGGATTCTCAAAAATCTCTGTGAAATGCCGGAGAACACTCCTCCAGGGGTCCAAATCAGCAGAGGGCGACGCTTAACAACAGTCCACTGACTAAAGCCCCATTTACACATAGACGGTAAACTCTCCCGGAAGCATCCCGGCAGAGATTTTGCCCCCTCCGGGCTGTTTTAGGGATCAAACGCCATAGTTAACGCCGGCGCACGGGGGCGTGGTTTGGTTCCAGCTTCACGGGGAATCGTCGAAAAAATAATTCAACATGTCGAATAATTCCGGGAACGCTCCCAGAGAAGTGGCCTGACGACGGAGACAACGCGAACAACGGCGTTTGATACTTTTTAATCGCCGTGTCATCCCGCACCTTCCTGTAGTGCCGCAGTTTACACCGCCGTAATTGGCGGCCAGCGTTGTATCCCTAACCAACGGCGTGTAAAACGGCGATAGAGCCCACATCGGCGTCCTCAAAGGCGTTTTAACCGGCGACAGAGGCAGACAAAATGGCAACGCTAGCGGACAGTACGCTGTTCTAAATGCCACCTCCCAGTTAACGGTGTTCCAAACGGCCGATAGGCGGCGGTCAGTATAAAAACGCTAGCACGCTGCATGCAGGTCTCTCACTCGCAGCCAGCTCCAGATATTTTTGCAGAGAAGCTCCAGTATGCCTCCTAAAATAAATTTGGCAGCGGCAAGGACTTACCAAGAGGTCTGGTTCAGAGGCAGAGGGCAGCCCTGTGGTGGAAACGAGCAACACGTGGAGGAGGGGAAAAGGAGAGAAAAAAAAAGGCTGAGAGATGAGCTCCCTGTCACTCCCTCCCCCTGCACTGACAGCTGCTTCAGCCTATTATACTCTGGGGGCGGTGCCTATAAGCAAAAGTTCCTGGAGTAACGCAGGATTTGCCTAGATAAATCCAGCGGTACACAGGGCATTATCGGCGGCAGCAGAACACCGCCGTTCTCACTCGCATCTTAACCTGCGATTCTAAAGGATAGAACTGAGTATTAACCCCCGTTGCCTGACGTGTGCCGGACGCTACGGCATCAAAACTCCGCTTTATTCGGCGGATTTAGCTGCGTTTTATCCGCGTATTTGCGGCTAGTACAGCGCTCAAAACGCAGGCGAAATGCTCCGCCCCTTTCGGTCTACGTACTACCCGCCGACAAAACCGTCTATGTGTAACCTGGGCTTAAGTACTGAATGTAGTTCAACTTTCGACGTCAGAGGGTGGGTGTATTGGTCGCACATTCCGTAGAGCAGTAACGTAGCTTGGCGGAGCTGATTGTCGGCTCAACATTGGTGACGTCAGGTGGCGTATCCAATGTAATCTCAAACTAACTCTGCGATTGCGTCACTTGCTACTGATGTGTCGTCGAGACAGGTTCTATACATTCTTTCACATTTATTCACATTTCTACACATTCCTTCATGGCCAAGAGAACCAGGGGAAGTGGTGCTTCCAGTCGAGCCTCCATTGCTGATGAGTGGAAGCCAGCAGAGGGCAACAGAGCAGTAATGGCGTACTAGCAGAGGTGAAGAAGAGGTAGCATAGCTCAGCTCTTACTGGAGTTTTAGCATTAAGTGAAAGATTTTAAGCATGTTTAAAAGTTATCAAACATCAGAGTTGCTTGACGGACCTCGACTTAGTTCCTGTGGACTCTGGTGGAACTCAGCGCTGGACAGTGGTAAGCAACTCTCTGTGGGCCAGGCTTATTGTCAGAGTGCAAATACACCATTAACAAACAAATCAAATTTGTTTCCCTTCTTCCACATCCTCACCCTCACTTTCTCTCTTTCCTTACCAAGTGTAGCATGTCTCCGTCCAGCCAGTGTGTCCAGCCTCGGCCTTCTTTCTCACCTCGCTGTACACAAACCAGCTTGTCCCCATCCCAGCTGACTGTAGTCTGCATCAACACACAGATATAACGATTACACTGTGCAAACACCAGGCAGAGTAATCAACACGGTCTATCACAACCCCACCACGAGCCCCGAAGCACTCATGGTTTCTTTTGAATTTGTGGCGGACAAATAGAGCTTCGTCCATCAGTCTAACGAGGACCGCTACTTGTCAGCCATCAGGTTGAGTGGGTTGAGTCGCATGTATCCGCAAGTGGCTGTACAGGCCTATTCTGGCACGGAACTGTCGGCCACAGTGTGGACATGGGGTCAGAGTGGTGTTCTGTGGGGGGTTGCCTGCATGTTCCTTCTTTACCAGCTTTTTCTTCTGGGCAGCAGCTTTGCGTGCATCCTCGTAGGCAATCGCACCTGCTCTGATTTCGCGTCGCCACTGTGGTCGATTGCTAGCAGATTGTTTCCATGTGTCAGTCTTTATGTCAAAGACCTTCAAAGATGCCTTTAGAAAGTCCTTATACCGCTTTTTCTGGCCACCGCATGATCGTGTGCCATCTTCAAGTTCACCATAGAACAGTTTCTTGGGCAATCGATGGTCTGGCATCCGAACTAAATGTCCTGACCATCTGAGCTGAGACTGCACTAAGATGGTATTAATACTCGGCATACCTGCATGGGTCAGTACCTCTGTGTCTGGTATTCTGTCTTGCCATTTGATGTTGAGCAATTTACTAAGGCGGGCTGTGTGGAAGTGATTGAGTCTCTTTGTATGGCGTCTGTACACTGTCCACGTCTCACACGCATACAGGAGCATCAGAAGTACAATGGCTTTGTACGAGACCTTACGTAGACCTTACGTTTTGTCTCCAGTCTGATCCCACTTCTGTTCCAGACACTGGCATGAAGTCTACCAAATGTGGCACTTGCCTTAGCAATCCTGACATTCACATAGCTGGTTATGGTTTCACCTCCATTGGATTGTTTGTTTGTTAGTGGGAAAACATTTCAGTCACCTGCCAGACAACTAGTTAGAATGATCAGTCTTATCTGGATCCACATCCTGGGGATGGAGTGTTTCCATCGGGTTTCTAATACCCAATAACGCATCAATTCCTTGATGTCAATGAAACCTGTCAGTCACACATTTTCCCACAAGAAACAATCATCAAGTCATTTCATACAGACCTGGAGATAAGATCTGGATCTGTTAAAGCTTGAGGCCATGCAGGTAGCCAGGGCCATGTTCATCATCAATCAATCTGACAATTATTTTGACGATTAATCGATTAGTTGTCCATAAAATATGAGAGTAGAGAAAATGTTGATCAATGGTTTCCAGAGTCCAACATGATGCTTTCAAATGTCTTGTTTTCTCCACAACCCCAAGATAATCAGTATCCTGCCAGATATTAGTAAAGAAACTAACTAAATTAACCAGAGATTATTATCATTTATGAAACTGAAAGAAAAGAGAATTTGGATTTTTCTTTAAATAATGACTCAAAATGATTACTCACTTAACAAAATAGTTATTTAATAGTCAATTAGTAATCAATTAATCACCTGACCATCGCAGCTCTATTGTATGACAAATAATAAGAATAACAACGAATTCTATTTCACACTTTTCAGACAAAAATGTACATTTATAATAAAATGGATAAAATGCATGTGTGTACCTGACAGGTACGACCGTCCACAGGGCCCAGGTCTTCAGTAAATTCTTCTCCAATAATGAAGTCCATTATGAAGTTCCTGAATGTGGTGAGCGTGCGGATCTTCATGACCCCTGTGGCAAAATCGTGGCTGATGTCTTTGGTGGGCTTCAGCAGTAGCACGATTTTCCTCACAGCAAAATTAATATCTGAGAGGCGACAATGTTAAAGTGTCATACATGGAAGCTGCCAGTTTGTCATAGCTGGAGCACATGTAGAGAAAAAAGAAAGCTTGCTGTGTGAGGGGGGGACTGCATCAAGGTCCAGATCACTACAGGCTGACACACATTTATGATGGACAGAATAAATATGAAGTGTCTATTGGTATGAACCTGAAGGCTCCACATCGTTTACCAGCACAACACAGTGCAGGGTCCTGATCAGGAGTCCTAGGATATCTTACTCCCACCCTGGATATCATATCCTGCCAAAACATATGTTTGTCAATATGTATGTTTGTTTGTTGTAATCATTGCATTTTTCACCTTTAACTCGCTGTGCAGCACACAGTTACATCGCAGACTCTTGCAACTTCACATATAGCAGCCCAAGTAAGCTACCTTTCAGTACACAAAAGGCTCAAGCTCAAGGTCAAAGGTCAAGGTCACAGGAAGGTCAAACACTAAATTCAACTAAACAACTTTCCTGGTTGCAATTTTTGAAATTTTGCCTACAAATTTGCCATGAACGTAGTCATAGACCTTGCCCATTACCTTGGATAAGTGATTGACCTTGACCTTCAGGGTTTCACTTGAGGTCAAATGTCACCTAAATTAGGTCAAACTTCAGATTACAGTTAAAAAATGTTGTGTAATACACCAAATTAATAATATTTTATGATTACAATAGTACTAGCAGAATATAGTTATATGATTACAAATAGATAAAACTTTAATTATAAGTAAAGTGTTCATTACAGCAAACTATTGCTATCATACTGGGTGTTGAAAAACTAACATAAATGTGTTGTTTGTTTATTATCCTACTGTCAGTATAATAAGAAGTAAACTGATTTTTGCAGGGTAGAGAAGAATCTGTTACGGGGACGACGTTCTTTTGAATACATTTGATCTTCACTCATTGTGAGCTCGCTTGCCATGTAGTTCAACACCAGTTGGGACGCTAAAGTTTGACTCATTCTTCATGATACTAAAACTTGAAACCACTTTGCTGTAATATTTAGTGGATAAAAATGATTTGAGCACATCTTTATTCTTTTCCCTGCCGAGCTGCTCGTCCAGTGAGAATCACACTGTTTCAAATAATATTTGTCAGTTTCATGCTACATTTATATTATTCTGTTGATTCCTATCTGCCACTCTTTATATTTATGACCGAGTTTGTACAAAAGAGATTTGAGAAAGGTGGCAGACATTATAGGGCCCTCATTTTCATTATGTTTCTTTGCATACTATTGTGTCTGTGTGTGTGTGTGTTTGTGTGTATGCTATATTTATTTATTAACTTCTAAAATATATGTCTTAATGTTTTAACTGTATGTTTTGGTGTACACTAGGTCAGCTTTGGTTGTAGTAAAGTGCTTCATAAATAAAGATGGTATGGTACTGGGTGTTCTATACATACACTGTGGATATTTTATGCAAAACTAAATTGGAGTATTTTCCATCACATTTCCCAATCAGGTCCATATATTTGTACAGTACATTTGGAAGGGGGATTTTAAGATACTTCAGAATAGGAAATATTACTATTGTAGATAGCTATAGATGCATACAGAAAGAACACCAAGATCTTTCACCGTTAATCAAACTGCTTCATCTGTGACCATAAAACATCCATGAAATATAGAGTTTAAAGGTTGTCCTGATTGGGCCTTAAAGTTTGGGTTAATCAGTGCTGCCATGTTGGAATGATGCCTGTCAGGGGTGGGTGGGATTTACAGGGTGAGGGGTAAGACATCCTAAGATATTTTGTCCCACCGGGGGGTAAGATATAGGCTGAATCTCAATTCTACCCCTCAGCCCTTCCACTTACCCCTTCCCCTCCGTTTTGCGCGGGCACGAGAGACAGAGGGGTGTCTCAATTCTCTTTTTGGAGTGAGGCAGAGGGGTGGGCAGAGGGCTACCAACCCCTTCAAACGGAGTGAATCTGGATGCACACTCCGTATGGAGGGGTAGGAGGAGCTTACCGCTGTCTCCACAGACACAAACATGGCGCCGAAAGAGTTGCACAAATGAAGCAGCTTTCATTACAAATTACACTGTTTAGAAAGTCATAACTTGCCAAAAAACTTTACAGGCAATTGCCTATGACAGCAACGTGTATGCTGCTGGATGCATGTTGTGTATACTGTCGTTCTGAAGGATATCGTAACTTCGCTTGTGTGCTGAGGCGTTATAATGCATATACACACGAACGCTACGATAAGACACTTATTTCTCACAATGGAGAAAATCATGATAAAGGATAAGCACGTTAATTTGTATGTTCATAAATCCTTGGATAATGGCGATCCCTGCTGTTGGATTTAAAGGTCTGTAACACGTGTGTATTTTGTAAACAAACAGGGAGCCCTGAGCACACTCATCTCCTAATAAGCTTTCACCAATGTTGGAAAATATATACACACACATGTATATGTGTAACACATAACCTGATGTCCTAATAGACTGATATTATTTGTCAAGGAAATTTCGAAAGGAAATAGGGCTGGATGCAAAAAATGGGAGAATTTGAAAAATAAATATACCAGAACTAGATGCAGCCCATAACATACATACAGGTGCTGGTCATATAATTAGAACATCATGGAAACGTTAATTTAATTCAGTAATTCCAATCAAAAAGTGAAACTTGTATAATGTATACATTCATTCCACACAGGCTGATATATTTATGTGTTTATTTACTTTAATTACTAATTAATTAATTACTAATCAATCAATTAATGATTAATCAATTAACAATAGCAATTATTACTATTACTGATTAATTATTAGTATTATTAACATTAATTAATTACCAATGAATTAATTAATACTATTAATTATTATTATAAATTATTAATTAATTACATTAATTAACATGACATGATTGCGATGCGTCGAACAAATCTGCGACTTCTTCTATTTCTTTGCATTTATGCAGAAAGGCAAGAAAATAAAAAGAGTAAACAGGCTACTGCAACAAGCTGTGTTTCGTTGCCATTTTAACAAACAGTGAAGATGGCAGTTTGACACGGGCAGTTTTTTTTTCTCCTAAGGCGGAGGGGAGTCTCAATTCATAGGGCTAGAGGCATACCCCTTCGCCTTACCCCGTTTTAAAGGGGTAGGCGTAGGGGTAGGGCCAAGGGGAAGGGGTACAAAAGAGAACTGAGATTGGGGGATACTGTTACACCGGAACAATAGCTGGTATGTGGAGAGGTGTGAATGTGTGTTGGTAAGGTTACTCTACTGAATTGAACTAAAGAGGTCACACATCTACCTTACTTTCCAGAGTATAAGTTGCATTGAAGTATAAGTCACACCTGTTAAACAATGTCCCTTGAAGAGGAAAAACCTATATGGGTGATTCTTTAACTACAGGCACTATTGGCCTTGTAAATGTAATTTCCACCACACCATTGCCTTACAATATAAAGCGCCTTGGGGCAACTGTTTGTTGTGATTTGGCGCTATACACATGTGCTCTGATGTTACTGTTTATCTCCATAGAAACTACCCACACAATCTTTCATACAAACTTTTTAAAGGGACATTATTGTTGTGGTGGAAATTACGGCAATAGTGTGGGACAACTACATTTCGTTTAAAAAAATAACAACAGTTGTATGACATTGAATACCCCAATTATGTTTTGATTATTTTACTGATATTTTATTCAGAGATATTTTAAAACATTAGAAAAAATGTTTGTTTACTATACATTTTTATCATTGAAGATCATAAGTCTGGGTGTGGGACAAGCACAAAACGGCAATATTTGCATATAATGATGCTGAAAAAAAGGTGAAAAAGTCATCAGTCATCATAGACTACTAGGACAAATTTCTTAAAACACTTTCATTGTAAAGATAACTATAAAAGTGTGAAATTTCCCCTTTTTTTCTTTTTTCATAAAATATGATCAAGGGACATAAAAGTGCCCGTAGTCTAAGAATCACCCATATACAAGTCGCACTGGAGTATAGGTCCAAGATTTTTCTGAATTGGGACTTCATTTGTTTCGTGCTTTGATCCTGGGAAAGTCCTACAGTGCATCCAGAAATATTCACAGCGCTGCACTTTTTCCACATTTTGCTACAGCCTTATTCCAAAATAGATGAAATTCTTTTTCTCCTTAAAACACCCCATAATGACAATGTAAAGACATTTTTTTTTTGAGGTTTTTGCAAATTTATTAAAAAGAAAAACTAAGAAATCACATGTACGTAAGTATTCACAGCCTTTGCCATGAAGCTCATAATTTGAGCTCTGGTGCATCCTGTTTCTGCTGATCATCCTTGAGATGTTTCTACAGCTTTGGATTGGACAATCCACACCAACCACCTGTACAGGAAGGGACAGAGCAGGCTGCACTTCCTGAGGAGGCTGCAGTCATTTAATATCTGCAGGGAACTTCTGTGGATGTTCTACCAGTCCGTAGTAGCCAGTGTCTTCTTTTACACCTTGGTGTGCTGGGCAAGCAGCACATCCAAGAATGACACAACCAGGCTGGACAAACTGATCAGGGCTGGCTCCATGGTTGGCACGAAGTTGGACTCTCTGGTGACGCTGGCAGAGAACACTGGACAAACTGCTGGACATTATGGACGATGTCAGTCACCCTCTGCATACAGTCATCAGCAACCAGAGGAGCCTCTTCAGCCACAGACTGCTCCTTCCCAAGTGTAGGACCAACAGACTGAAAACTCCTTTGTCCTTCAGCCCATCAGAGTGCACAACTCCACACTCAGGGGGAGGAGGAGTAACAGGAAGACAGAGGACAGGAAGGAGAAAGAGTAGTAGACAGTAAACAAATAGTGAGCAGTATTTCTCGTATTTCTATTTGTGTATTTATACTTGCAATTTTTTTTACTTTCACTTTTGATACTCTGTGAGCTTCTTACCCTGTGTACTGTTATGCAGTGTTGCTGGAACCTCATTTTCCCCGAGGGAGTTTTCTCAAGAGATCAATGAAGTTCTATTGAATCTAATTTAATTGGAGTCCACCTGGGGTAAATTCAGCTGATTGGACATGATTTGGAAAGACACACACCTGTCTATATATAAGGTCCCACAGTTGACAGTGCATGTCAGAGCACAAACCAAGCATGAAGTCAAAGGAATTGTCTGTAGACCTCTGAGACAGGATTGTCTCGAGATACAAATCTGGGGAAGGGTACAGAAACATTTCTGCTGCTTTGAAGGTCCCAATGACCACAGTGACCTCAATCATCTGTAAATGGAAGAAGTTCTGATCCACCAGGACTCTTCCTAGAGATGGCCACCCATCTAAACTGAGCAATTGGGGGAGAAGGGCCATGACCAAGCTCCAGCATTCATCTGTGGTGAGAGGAGAACCTTCCAGAAGGACAACCATCTCTTCAGCAATCCATCAATCAGGACTGTATGGTAGAGCATCCAGACGGTAGCCACTCCTTATTGAAAGGCACATGGGATCCTGCTTGGAGTTTGCCAAAAGGCACCTGAAGGACTCTCACATTGTGAGACGCACAGTGATGAGACAAAGCTTGAACTCTTTGGCGTGAATACCAGGCATCATGTTTGGAGGAAACCAGGCACCATCCCTACAATCAAGCATGGTGGTGACAGCATCATGCTGTGTGGATGTTTTTCAGCGGCAGGAACTGGGAGACAATGGATTGAAGAAAAATGAATGCAGCAATGTACAGAGACACCCTGGATGAAAACCTGCTCCAGAGCGCTCTTGACCTCAGACTGGGGTGATGGTTCATCTTTCAGCAGGTCAATGACCCTACACAGTAAATTTTGCAGAATAAAATTTACTCTGTTGGGATAACATTTGGTCCCAGTCCAAATAGAGTTAAATACGAGGGCTGTCAATAAAGTATAGGTCCTTTTTATTTTTTTCAAAAACTATATGGATTTCATTCATATGTTTTTACGTCAGACATGCTTGAACCCTCGTGCGCATGCGTTGAGTTTTTCCACGCCTGTCGGTGACGTCATTCGCCTGTGAGCACTCCTTGTGGGAGGAGTCGTCCAGCCCCTCGTCGGAATTCCTTTGTCTGAGAAGTTGCTGAGAGACTGGCGCTTTGTTTGATCAAAATTTTTTCTAAACCTGTGAGACACATCGAAGTGGACACGGTTCGAAAAATTAAGCTGGTTTTCGGTGAAAATTTTAATGGCTGATGAGAGATTTTGAGGTGATACTGTCGCTTTAAGGACTTCCCACGGAGCGAGACGTCGTGCAGCGCTCTCAGGCAGCGTCATCAGCCTGTTTCAAGCTGAAAACCTCCACATTTCAGGCTCTGTTGATCCAGGACGTCGTGAGAGAACAGAGAAGTTTCAGAAGAAGTCGGTTTCAGCATTTTATCCGGATATTCCACTGTTAAAGGATATTTTTTTAATGAAAGACGTGCGGACGGGTCCGCGCGTCGGGACGCAGCCGGCACGGTGCGACGGCACAGGAAAAACACCTCCGTGTTGATAACCATTTGTAAAATCCAGGCGGCTTTTGATGGCTTTCAGTGGAGTGAGTATATGAGAAATTGTTTAACAGCTGGACATGTTCCAACTTGTCCTTAAGGCTTCCAACGGAGGTGTTTTTCCTGTGGCGGAGCGTTGCGGCGGCTGTGAGCCGATGCTGCAATCCGCCCGCACGTCTTTCATTAAAAAAAATCTCCATTGCTTTGTGCTATGCAGCTCCACTGCGACGCGAGGAACTCCTCCGCACGTCTGTCTCAATGTGCCGAAAAAGTGCTGATGTCCACGTCTTTTCACAATTCCTAGTCAGACGACATACCGGATCAAGACAGCGTCCAGTTTAGAAATGAAAGGTACATTCCACTGTTACAGGAGTTTTTGTCATGGAAAGAGGAGTGGAATTCCGCGCGTCGCGGTGGAGCTGCATGGCGCAAAGCAACGCCGTGATGAAGCCTCATAGGACATGTTGGGGCAGGTTCAGCTCATGCTCAATTTCTCGGATAATCACACGACTGAAAAGCAACCGACAGCCATCTGAAATCCACCTGAAAGCCGTCCTGTGAGACCAACACGGAGATGGTTTTGTGCCGCGTAATGAACGGCTCCGTGGCGCGTCCCTCCGCTTTTCTTTCCATGAAAAAACTCCTGTAACAGTGGAATGTGCCGAAAAAGTGCTGATGTCCACGCCTTCTGCCTTTTTGTGAAAGTCAGACGATGTCCCAGATCAACAAAGCCTTCACGTTGGAATGATCTGGTTGTTTCAGCGGGGTTTGAGCATGTGAATCGGCACTCGGAGCGCGGCGCACTCTCAGCAGTTGTGGGCGGTCTTTAAACCGTCTGGATCACTCCTTAATCTGTGTAATCCCCATAAAATCGTCCCTGAAAGCCATATTCATTTTCTGAACGGTGTCCACCTGGAGGTCTCTCACAGTTTCTGGGAAAAAATTTGATGCAGCAAAGCTCCAAATCGTTCAGACATTTATTCTCAATAAAAAAAACAACGAGAGGGGTGGACCACTGCTCACACAAAGCCTGCTCACAGGCGAATGACGCAACCGACAGGCGTGAAAAAACTCAAGCATGCGCACGAAGGTTCAAGCTTGGCTGATGCAATCACACGTGATTCAAATCCATATGGTTTTTGCAAACAATAAAAAGGTCCGATACTTTTCTAACAGACCTCGTATTAACAGTCATTGTAATTATTATTATTTTGAATAAGGAATAAGTAAGTTGCAGGACCTCCCAAACTAGAAAAACACAACTTATACTGTAGAAAATACTGGTTGTTTGAAGCTGACTACTGTCAATTTAAGATTAGAAATATCTTCTTTTCTAAAGAACGGTATTGTCTCCGGAACAGTCTCCCTTTTCACACTTTAAAGGCTCTCTGTGATGATGCAAACTATTTTGGATTTCACTGATATTTGAGACACAGCAGCACGGTGCCTTAGTGGATAGCACTGCTGCCTCACAGCAAGAAGGTCTTGGGATTGATTCCATGTGTTTTAGTTTAATCTTGTGCTTTTATTTTTAATCTGATGAAGCCCAATCATTTCTGAGTAATTGTGAGTTTTTATTTATGGATTGATGTGTGCATTACGTGCAAAATTTGCACATTTTCATTCACTCCAACATACGTTTATCATGTGTTTTCTTTGAGTAATCTTCCACTGAGTAACCTGATTGCTCATCGGGAGATTCTGAAACCAGAAAGAACTGAAACCAGATGGTTTTGTTCATGTGAAAATGATTAGTTTCTGTTTTTCCCAAAGTTGGCACTGCAAGATTTCTGATTTGGTTTATTGACACTAACGAAGGCAAAAGAAACCCTCATTAATAAATCTGTTTTAAAGAGGGGTTTTTTTCCACAGTACGAGCACACTAAGAGGTTTAAATGAGCCAGTCTTACCTAAAGCAGTGAGGTAGGCGTCCATATTCTCCTGTTCCACCATATGATAGGTTCCAGAGTAATTAGGTTTCGACATGTTTAGTTTCTGTAGGAATTTTCCTTCTGAAACTGCAGAAATCCTCGACTTTTCCTCCTGGTTTGCTCAAGCAGACTTTGTTCCACTGTTGCCGACTTCTTCGATATCACTTTCAATTACGTAACTTTGTCGAGACAAAGGGGAACCGGGCTGAAAGTGAATCCTGTCCTTTTTTCTTCTGGATGTTGGTTCTCTGCGGGGCTGCAGTCTGCGCACACAGCGGGGGGAGGTGCGTTCGTTTCATTCACAGGATCAGGCGCAGAGGCGGTGCCTCAAAAAAAGAAAAAAACCAAAACAAAACAAAAAAAAAAAAAACACGTGGGTGACGGGGTCAGAACCAACAGCCTGCTGTGTATTCACACTCACATCCCTGTGGGATAAGAGGGGTCAATTCAAGTGCAAATTTCCGTCGACTGTTCCCGAGCCGCGCAAAGCAGTGAAACAAACAACACGTTCTGCTCTTTGAGAACACAAAGCTTGAGCTTGATCTGAAATGCGTCCGTGTAGTTTTGACAAAAACTGACAACAAAAGACATGAATCTTTAAATTTTTTTTCCGACAAAGACCATCTCTAATCCCCCACTAACCATCATTATGTATTCAGTATAAACAAGTCAAACTCAGTGCAGCTCGAAGACTACAACCCCTGCATATTTTTTTCCCTCTGCTTGGTCTAAAAAGTAACCGTTACTGACTGCCACAATTTTTTTTCCTGATTTCTTATAGTGCTTCTTAAAGCCAGAAAGTTGCCACTTGAAATGACTTTAGTTTTGTGTCATGTCTGTGATCTGCTTTTTTTTCTACAAAATTAAAAATTAAACAAACAAAAAATTAAACAAAATTAAACAACTGAATGAACATCCTCCGAGGCCGGTGATTCCATAATTTTTTCCAGGGGTTGTAGAATGAAGGAAGTTACATGCTGAAATGTATAATTTCATATATATTTGGTGTTAGAGGATTTATTTATTTGTTTATGTATTTACTGGTGTAGGAAGGGGGGCAAAATTCAGTACATACAGTGGAAATATTTTAAAGATAAAGTTCACTAAAGAAGGCATACAAATCAAATCAATTTTATTTATATAGCGCCAAATCACAACAAACAGTCGCCCCAAGGCGCTTTATATTGTAAGGCAAAAGCCATACAATAATTACAGAAAAACCCCAACGGTCAAAACGACCCCCTGTGAGCAAGCACTTGGCTACAGTGGGAAGGAAAAACTCCCTTTTAACAGGAAGAAACCTCCAGCAGAACCAGGCTCAGGGAGGGGCAGTCTTCTGCTGGGACTGGTTGGGGCTGAGGGAAAGAACCCAGGAAAAAGACATGCTGTGGAGGGAGCAGAGATCAATCACTAATGATTAAATGCAGAGTGATGCATACAGAGCAAAAAAGAGAAAGAAACACTCAGTGCATCATGGGAACCCCCCAGCAGTCTAAGTCTATAGCAGCATAACTAAGGGATGGTTCAGGGTCAACCTGATCCAGCCCTAACTATAAGCTTTAGCAAAAAGGAAAGTTTAAGCCTAATCTTAAAAGTAGAGAGGGTGTCTGTCTCCCTGATCCGAATTGGGAGCTGGTTCCAGAGGAGAGGAGCCTGAAAGCTGAAGGCTCTGCCTCCCATTCTACTCTTACAACCCTAGGAACTACAAGTAAGCCTGCAGTCAGAGCGAAGCGCTCTATTGGGGTGATATGGTACTATGAGGTCCCTAAGATAAGATGGGACCTGATTATTCAAAACCTTATAAGTAAGAAGAAGAATTTTAAATTCTATTCTGGAATTAACAGGAAGCCAATGAAGAGAGGCCAATATGGGTGAGATATGCTCTCTCCTTCTAGTCCCTGTCAGTACTCTAGCTGCAGCATTTTGAATTAACTGAAGGCTTTTCAGGGAACTTTTAGGACAACCTGATAATAATGAATTACAATAGTCCAGCCTAGAGGAAATAAATGCATGAATTACCTTTTCAGCATCACCTCTGAGACAAGACCTTTCTAATTTTAGAGACTGCACAAATGCAAAAAAGCAGTCCTACATATTTGCTTAATATGCGCATTGAAGGACATATCCTGATCAAAAATGACTCCAAGTTTCTCACAGTATTACTGGAGGTCAGGGTAATGCCATCCAGAGTAAGGATCTGGTTAGACACCATGTTTCTAAGATTTGTGGGGCCAAGTACAATAACTTCAGTTTATCTGAGTTTAAAAGCAGGAAATTAGAGGTATCCATGTCTTTATGTCTGTAAGACATCCTGCAGTTTAACTAATTGGTGTGTGTCCTCTGGCTTCATGGATAGATAAAGCTGGGTATCATCTGCGTAACAATGAAAATTTAAGCAATGCTGTCTAATAATACTGCCTAAGGAAGCATGTATAAAGTGAATAAAATCGTTCCTAGCACAGAACCTTGTGGAACTCCATAATTAACGTTAGTCCGTGAAGAAGACTCCCCATTTACATGAACAAATTGTAATCTATTAGATAAATATGATTCAAACCACTGCAGCGCAGTGCCTTTAATACCTATGGCATGCTCTAATCTCTGTAATAAATTTTATGGTCAACAGTATCAAAAGCTGCACTGAGTCTAACAGGAACAAGCACAGAGATGAGTCCACTGTCTGAGGCCATAAGAAGATCATTTGTAACCTTCACTAATGCTGTTTCTGTACTATGATGAATTCTAAACCCTGACTGAAACTCTTCAAATAGACCATTCCTCTGCAGATGATCAGTTAGCTGTTTTACAACTATCCTTTCGAGAATTTTTGAGAGGAAAAGGAAGGTTGGAGATTAGCCTATAATTAGCTAAGATAGCTGGGTCACGTGATGGCTTTTTAAGTAATGTTTAATTACTGCCACCTTAAAGCCTGTGGTACATAGCCAACTAATAAAGATAGATTGATCATATTTAAGATCGAAGCATTAATTAATGGTAGGGCTTCCTTGAGCAGCCTGGTAGGAATGGGGTCTAATAGACATGTTGATGGTTTGGAGGAAGTAACTAATGAAATAACTCAGACAGACACTCAGAGAGAAAGAGTCTAACCAAATACCAGCATTACTGAAAGCAGTCGAACATAAAGATATGTCTTTGGGTCACAAGGTTACACAAGGTCAAATTTAATGCGGTTATTAGATATATTTGTGTGTTTATATATTGTTTTATTTAGTTTTCTTTGCTATTTGTTTTGGTATTACATAATTACTTTACTTAACCTTTAAGAGCCTAGAGCCTTTTTCACCAAAATCACATTCCCATACATTATGATTTATCTCTCAGCATGTACAAGGTCAAAAATGCAAAACTTTGGATCAGCTAAAAGACAGTCCTAGGGTATTTGTGGTTTTATATATAGATATATATTATATATATATATATAGTATAAATAATATGTGATTGAAGTGGATACTTCTGTAGAGGAGATGTCACTTGACATTTTGATGTATAATAAGTGTATGTTGGTGTCAGCATTGGTTAGCTATGAGTGTTCAAATGTTCCAAAACAGGGCAAGTCCCCAAATTTGGGGGACTCTAGGGTTTAAGAGGTTAAATAGTATATTTGGTATACTTTTAGTCTGTTATTTATCTAAATGTGAGGTCCAACTGGTTGACCGGTTTTAAACACTTAGAACAAAGAGATTCAACTTACAATATAAATCATAATATGTCCCGTTATTGTGTGGGTTATGGGCAAGGGCTGATCCACCTTTGTCACACACATGTCGTGTTTATAAAAACTGTTGTAGTCCTTTGTTCAAGGTTCTTAACAGATGGATCTCCTGTGAGAGAAGTTCTTCAGAATCCAGGCCTTTTTTAACTTTGAATAAATTTAAACTGAGAAAGAGCTTGACTTATACTAAGGGAGAGTAGGGGGAAACTGAGGCAACAGTTGAATCACGGGCTATATCTGCAAAACTACATATATAATATTTGCAGCAGTTATGCCATATATATACGAGGTTCTGTCCATAAGTATCGTACCTTTTAATTTTTTTCAAAAAACTAGATGGTTTCATTCATAGGTTTTTACGTCAGACATGCTTGAACCCTCGTGCGCATGCGTGAGTTTTTCCACGCCTGTCGGTGACGTAATTCGCCTGTGAGCACAGCCTTGTGGAAGGAGTGGTCCCGCCCCATCGGCGGATTTTCTTGTCTTGAAATGGCGGAATGAAAAGGAGCTTTTTTTCCATCAGAAATTTTTCAGAAGCTGTTAGAGACTGGCACCTGGAAACCATTTGAAAATTTATCTGGCTTTCAGTGAAATTTTACGGGCTCACAGAGAATAAGGACTTTAAGCTACAGGTTTAAGGAGCCCCTTAAAAGGACGGTCGGTGCGCCGCGCTGCGAGCTGCGACGATGCGGCACAAAGCCAACTGGATCAGCGAGAAGTGCGAGTTCACCGCACTTCTTTGTCCTTCCTGTGGGTTTATCATCTCCTCTAACTCCGTCGCCCCTGATCCAGCCAAGGTTGCGGCGGTGAGAGATTGGCCCCAACCTACAAGCCGTAGGAAGCTGCAACAGTTCCTCGGCTTCGCTAATTTCTATAGGAGGTTCATTAAGGGCTACAGTCAGGTAGTTAGCCCCCTGACAGCCCTGACCTCTCCAAAAGTCCCCTTCACCTGGTCGGATCGGTGCGAAGCCGCGTTCAAGGAGTTGAAACTACGGTTCTCTACTGCGCCAGTTTTGGTGCAGCCCGACCCTAGCCGCCAGTTTGTGGTTGAAGTGGACGCCTCTGACTCAGGGATAGGAGCCATGCTATCCCAGAGCGGAGAGACCGATAAGGTTCTTCACCCATGTGCCTACTTTTCTCGCAGGTTGACCCCGGCTGAACGGAACTATGATGTCGGCAATCGAGAACTCCTTGCGGTGAAAGAGGCTCTTGAGGAGTGGAGACACCTGTTGGAGGGAGCGTCTGTGCCATTCACGGTTTTCACTGACCATCGGAACCTGGAATATATCAGGACCGCCAAGCGGCTGAACCCCAGGCAAGCCCGCTGGTCACTGTTGTTCGGGCGTTTTGACTTCCGGATCACCTATCGCCCTGGGACCAAGAACCAGAGATCGGATGCCTTGTCCCGGGAACACGAAGAGGAGGTCAAAACTGTGCTGTCGGATCCACCGGAGCCCATCCTGCCTGAGTCCACTATCGTGGCCACCCTCACCTGGGACGTGGAGAAGATCATCCGGGAGGCCCTGGCACGAAGCCCGGACCCAGGAACTGGACCAAAGGACAAACTATACGTCCCACCAGAGGCCAGGGCTGCGGTCCTAGACTTCTGTCACGGTTCCAAGCTCTCCTGTCATCCGGGGGTGCGAAGGACCGTGGCAGTTGTCCGGCAGCGCTTCTGGTGGGCGTCTATGGAGGCCGACGTCCGGAGTACATCCAGGCCTGCACCACCTGCGCCAGGGGCAAGGCTGACCACAGGAAGTCCCAAGGACTGCTCCAACCGCTTCCTGTGCCTCATCGCCCCTGGTCCCACATCGGCCTGGATTTTGTCACGGGCCTCCCACCGTCCCAGGGCAACACCACCATCCTCACGATAGTGGACCGATTCTCCAAGGCGGCCCACTTCGTGGCCCTCCCGAAGCTCCCTACGGCCCAGGAGACAGCGGACCTCCTGGTCCACCACGTCGTCCGTCTGCATGGGATCCCTACAGACGTTGTCTCGGATCGTGGTCCCCAGTTTTCCTCTCACATCTGGAGGAGTTTCTGCAGGAACTGGGGGCCACCGTCTCTCGTCCGGGTACCATCCACAGACGAACGGACAGGCAGAACGGGCCAACCAGGAGTTGGAACAGACCCTCCGCTGTGTGACATCCGCGCACCCGACGGCCTGGAGCAACCACCTGGCCTGGATCGAGTATGCGCATAACAGCCAGGTGTCTTCTGCCACCGGCCTCTCCCCGTTTGAGGTGTGTTTGAGGTACCAGCCCCCATTATTTCCTGTGGTTGAGGGAGAGGTCGGTGTGCCCTCGGTCCGGGCCCACCTTCAGAGGTGCCGTCGGGTGTGGCGCACCGCCCATTCTGCCTTGTTGAAGGCCCGGACAGGGCCAAGACCCATGCAGACCGCTGGAGGTCCCCGGCCCCTGCATACCAGCCCGGGCAGGAAGTGTGGTTGACAAAGGAAATCCCGCTTCAGGTACAGTCACCAAAACTGATGGACAGGTTCATCGGACCCTTCCGCATCCTCAAGGTCCTTAGCCCTGCTGCAGTGAAGCTCCAGCTCCCCGCTTCACTGCGGATCCACCCGGTGTTTCACATCTCCAAGGTCAAACCACACCACACCCCTCTGTGCTCCCGGTCCGGCACCGCCTCCTGCCCGGATCATTGACGGGGAGCCGGCCTGGACAGTGTGCCGGCTCCTGGACGTCCGTCGAATGGGCCGGGGGTTCCAATATCTGGTGGACTGGGAGGGGTATGGACCCGAAGAACGCTCCTGGGTGAAGAGGAGCTTCATCCTGGATCCGGCCCTCCTGGCCGATTTCTACCGTCGACACCCCGATAAGCCTGGTCGGGCGCCAGGAGGCGCCCGTTGAGGGCCACAACCTCACCGGGCCACAACCTAGAGTCACCAATTCACCTAACCTGCATGTTAGCATGTAACCCGCACACCTGGAGGGAACCCACACAAACACAGGGACAACATGCAAACTCCATACAGAAAGGACCAGGCGTGAAGCCATCCCAGTACTTTCTTGATGTGAGCTAACCGTGTTAACCACTAAACCAACATCAAGGGCATACGGCCAACACATTAATGGGTAAAGAGGCAGAGCATGGGCAAGACCTGGGCGGGACAAATGAAGCCCATTATCAAACAAACAAAGCTAACAGGCTACCCTTGGTTTGGGTATTAAAGTATATTTTTGTAGACTTGGTGGTGGCTTAGGTGAGATGTGGTTATTAAAAATTATTTCTGCATTATTGCTTCAGTAAACATAGAGTGCCAGTGTTATTGTAAAGTGGCGCTAATGTCAGCTAAGCTACAATTACTTGCTTACACGCTATGTCCCTAACACGAAAATTTCACTCAACAGAAATATTGGAGCACACACTTCTTACAAGAGGCATTACGTCTTATTCTTCTTGTTAGATGATCGGGGACAATTAACTGCACAAGCCATTTATTATTAGAGATTTGTGGTAAAATGCTCAGAAAGGACCACACGCACTCAGCTCACGCTAACATTAGCCATTCACATTAGTTGATACTAAAGGCTTCTAAAAGATGGCGTCATTTTCAAACCGCATGATATATTAAATCCATCTTGAATCGCTGCTTTAAGGAACTCACTTCGGTCAGATTCTCAACCATAGTCTGAAAATAAACTTTAAACTTCTAAATAAAAATAAAATGTCTTCTTTGTGGTTGTTGGTGGAATGCAAGCCACCTTCTTTGTGTAGAACCATGGCAGTGGTTATTCTAATTCAATACAATACAGAGAAACAATAAACTGTAAAAAAAATAATCAAAACATAAAAAGGCAGGTTGACTAACAATGACTGAACCTTGAGCTGTGCTATGACTGTATTATTTATTCCAAAACTTGAATGACAGAATCTACGTAGCAACTTCATTAATTATTTTACCATCTGTATTTGCCATATATAAGTTTTTCTGATGAAAAATAAATTAACTTTTTTGTTTGTTTGCTTGCTTGTTTGGTCACATGTCTTGCATCTTTCAGAATATTTACATTTTCATTTTTGAAGGGGTTGCAGGTTTGGGCTTGGTGTAAGTATCTATAATCTCAGAGCCGGGGTTATGGGGGACTCTTTGGGTAATTTTATGGAACACTTTATGGTTAAAATTCAGCACATATTGAGGAAAAAAAAAAAAACAATTTTCAAGGTTAAGACATGCAAAACTATCTTGACGTAATGGGGTGATTACTTTTTTAACTTACTTTATTTAGTGCCATTGTATTCATTTAACTGTGGTAAACCATAAAAATTTAAATTAAAAGGTGATGACTGAAAGCATGCAGCAGATAAAGATCACATCGCATTGCTCCAAAGCACATAGGACATGCATTAATAGACTGATTCTCTTTCAGCTGCATCCAGCTATTCAGGTGAAGCAGTAGGACCTTTGTGGCCGGGACGACGGTGGGGGATCGAACCCACGCGGCTCGCACCAAAAGACCGTTCCTCTACCAGGTCAGCCAAAGGGGAACTCCCCTTTAGCCAAGCTAG
Organism: Thalassophryne amazonica; assembly: GCF_902500255.1. Classification (NCBI taxonomy): domain Eukaryota; kingdom Metazoa; phylum Chordata; class Actinopteri; order Batrachoidiformes; family Batrachoididae; genus Thalassophryne; species Thalassophryne amazonica. The sequence goes on along the minus strand of NC_047109.1, from coordinate 74,576,491 downwards.
CGGGAACATCTTTTCAATTGGGACCCGGGACTTTCATCCCGCTACACATCTCCCCACCATTTTTGACTTTGTCCCGAAGTCACAGGAGCATGTTAGCATACTCTGTGACCCACATCCTGTTCGTGACGCCAGCTTGAAGCAGCAGGACCTTCGTGGCCGGGACGACGGTGGGGGATCGAACCCACGCGGCTCGCACCAAAAGACTGTTCCTCTACCAGGTTAGCCAAAGGAGAACTCCCCTTTAGCCAAGCTAGGGGGAACATCTTTTCAATTGGGACCCGAGACTTTCATCCCGCTACACAGGGTTAACACGTTGGATCTAGTATAGATCCGCATTGGGATTTGGCACAAATTTTACGCCTGCTGGTCTTCCTTTTGCAGCTGTAGTTATTTCAGCATGGAGAAACACACAGCCACTGGTTTTCGTGGACAAGTATTACCACATCTACTCTGCTTAACTTCTGAGATGTGATGGGATCAGGTACACACAGAGCAGAATGGCTCCAAGTGCATATATTAATATAATCCAGTGAAATATGATTGCCAGTCAGATAACTCCTTCTTTTCTAAATGGCCAGAGTTGCAGTCTAAGGTGTCCTGAAATTGAGATGAAGTGGAAAAATAACACTAATCCACAGTCATCAAGCTTGTGATATCTGTCACTGCTCACTAAATGTCACCTATTTTTAAAGTGAGTATTTTTAAAGACCACATAAAATCTCATTACACTTGAACATATTGCATATTGCAGAAGTCAGAGCTGCTTGAACTACAGGTTTAGTATGACTTTATGGTCATGTCATTTACAGTAACAGAAACAAAAACAGAGTAAAATTTAAAAAAAAAATCATTTAAATGATTGACTGAATGTTAATGGAAATGTTTCATGCAACCTTCAAACTGTAAAAATAATACACAATACTGCGTTGCATTTCAGTTTTGTCCAGTAAGAGGCAGCAAACACAATAGCAAATGCAAATAACTGATTTCCTTGATGTGTTCATGCACTGTAAAAAAAAATTCCCTTGTTTTTACAGAAAAATCCTGGTAGCTGTGGTTACCAGCAGAATTCTGTAAAAAATTACAGTGAATATGTAAATGGTTTGACATAAAATATGTAAATTTTACAGTGTAAAATTTGTTGTAATTTTATTGTCTATTTAGATGATAAAATCTCTAAAATGGTCCCCTTATGTTTAATTATCCTCAAAATGTAGTTTAAACAGACACATCACCTCTTTTTTCAAAACCTTAATTATCAGTATTATACTATATTTGTGAGAATTGTCATCTGTAAAATCGAACTGTACAGTTTTTGGTATTACGGTTTTTCTGTGTTTAAACTACCGTCATTTGTAAATTCTACAGTGGTATATGATTAGTTTAACATTTGTACTGTTAAATTCACAGTTCATTTTTCTTCCACATTATTGCTGTAAATTAAGCATTACTCCAATGTTTTTCTTTTTACAGTTTTTTGTGTTGTGATTTTACAGGATTTCACTGTTAATTTCAGACTTTTTTATAGTGTACATATAGGTCACCAGCTGTCTTAAAAATAGATAGGAAAGTGTTGTGTGGGCCGCTGAAGAGGAGGTACTGCTGGCCCACTACCAAAGGGCGCCCTGCCTGAAGTGCGGGCTTCAGGCACGAGAGGGCGCTGCTGCCTCACAGGAACAGCCGGGAGTGACAGCTGTCACTCATCAACTACGACAGCTGTCACCAATCACCAGGTCATCACCCACACTACAAAAGCCGGACGACGTCTCCACCTCGTCGCCAAGATATCGTCTACCTACGAGGTAAACTGTCAGCCGTTGTGGTTGTACCAAACATAAGTAATCTTTCTTGAACTGTTTACAGACATACCTGATCCATACGTGCAGCTGGAGGCTGGGGTTCGCAGCCGGTGATTAGAGTGACGGACTTCACTCTTCACGCAGAACTCTTTAAGTGTGGTTCAGGCGAGGTGTATGTGGTAATTCGGTGTCAGAGGTGGAGGTGTCTTTCCCACCTTGAAAGAAACTGTTGTTCCTGCTGACTGTTTACTGGGTGTGTTTTCTCACAGTCATCATATCTGTTTCTCTGCATCCTGCCAGCAGTACCAGATCCGACAGTCGGAGACGGTGACCACCTGGGGACTCGGGACTTGGCAGCTCCAGTATCCTTCGGGTTCGGTGGCAGTGGAAATCATGTGGGATCCGGTTCTTCTCGGGACAGACGTCTCCTACCTTCGAGCCTGCCCACACGTCACCATGTACATTTTGATTGTAAACCAAATTCTGTATTTGTCTGTATTCTCGTTGTGCACATTTCACAACAGTAAAGTGTGTATTTTAGCTCATCTATTCTCCGTTCATTTACGCCCCCTGTTGTGGGTCCGTGTCGTTACACTTTCCCAACAGGATATCTCGGCCATTCGTCATGGATTCCGAGGGGCAGCAACCATCGAGTGAACAACCAATGGAAGAGCAGAGTGCACAGGCATCAGCAGGAGGCGTGGTAGGTGAGTTGCAGCAAATCCTCACCGCTTCACTGCTCGGTTAGATTTTATGACCGAGCAGAACTTAATACTCAATCGCAGGATCTAGGCTCTCACCACGCAGGTGGAAGCGCGCGCACGGGGCGCAGCTGCAGCTCCTCCTCCTGCTGTCCTGGTGCCGAATACAGACGTTCCTTTGGTCGTTCAACGAACCCCCCCCCATCCCGAAGCATTCATAAGCCCCCCGGAACCGTACGGAGGCTGTGTGGAGATGTGCGCGGACTTCTTAATGCAGTGTTCGCTCGTCTTTGCACAGCGTCCAGTCATGTACGCGTCAGAATCCAACCGGGTGGCTTATGTGATCAATTTGCTTCGAGGTGAGGCACGCGCCTGGGCTATGGCACTGTGGGAACAGAACTCACGGCTCCTATTGACGTATTCTGGGTTTGTGAGGGAGTTCAGAACAGTATTTGATCACCCAAACAGAGGCGAGACCGCTTCAACAGCGCTGCTGTCAATGAGACAGGGGCGTCGGAGTGCAGCTGAGTATGCGGTCGACTTCCGCATCACAGCTGCGAGGTCCGGCTGGAATACCGCTGCACTCCGCGCCGCCTTCGTAAACGGACTGTCGTCAGTCCTGAAGGAGCATCTGGTGGCTAAGGATGAGCCGCGGGATTTAGATGGGCTTATTGATCTGGTTATACAATTAGACAATCGGCTAGAGGAACGCCGTCGGGAGCGAGACGAAGGACGTGGCCGGGTACGCGCCATCCCTCTCCCTTCCGGGTCCGAAAAGGTTCCGCCCTCCCCACGCTCCACTGCCTCAGCGCTCCGTGTGACAACTGCTGACAATGCTATGGACACGAGCAGGGCTAAATTCAGAGCTACTAACAGACAAAGGAGACTGGCCCGTGGGGAGTGCTTTATCTGCGGCTCAAGCGAGCATCAGCAGAGAGACTGCCCCAAATGGTTAAACACCAACGCCCGCTCTTAGAAACTGGGCTAAGGGTGGGCCAAGAAATTCACGTGGGACAAACCTGTATTTCTGCACGGCTCCCAATTACGATCCTGAGTGGGGATCTAACCCTTCAGGCCCCTGCACTGGTGGACACGGGGTCAGAAGGGAATCTGCTGGACAGCAGATGGGCAAGGTAGGTAGGGCTCCCCTAGCACATCTCTGTCTGTGTTGTCACGTCATTCCACTAGCTTTGTGCCCTGCTCTCACACTTTATTACGCTCTTGGCTCCAGCTCACGTGTCTTTGTCTGTTACTTCATTCCACTCTGTGCTTTCCTTCCGTCACTATCTTGTACTCTGCACAGCCTTTGGCTCCCCCTTACGCCCCCTTCCAGAGACTTCCACACACCTGCTTCACATCACCCTAATTTGTTTGCTCCTTATTTAAACCATCACAGTCTCACAGCTCACTGCCAGGTTGTTGTCGCTTTATGCACACATCCCAGCCTCTGTATTTTGTCCTGATTTCTTGCTTTGCCGTGTACCGTGTTTTGCTCTGTTTTCCTCGACCACGCCTTTTTGCCTTACCCTTTATAACTGTTTGCTCGTGCCTGTGAATCCTGCCTGAATATGACTGCGTTCTTGCCAAATCCATATTGTGCTTCTGCTCCGCTGACTGATCACCTGTGTGCTGAACCTGAGCCTGGAATAAAGACCATGATTACTCACATGCCAAAAACAAGTCTGGGAGTCTGCTTCGCGGGTCCAACCGCTCCTGGTGTTGGGCAACCGCCCGCCCTGACAGTTAAAAAGTCATATTCTGTTTCATTCTGTTCAATTTTTTTGTTGTTTTTTGAGAGGTGTGGGTGACAGCTGATCAGAGTAGAGCGGCATCTTAATACTCTAACGCTGCTGCTGCTGCCAACCCTGTGCCTTGTATGTATATTCTACGGCCACAGGGGTGTGCATATTGTACATTGCAAAAGTTTATACAATAGGTTAGGTTTTTAAAAAAAAATGTCCCAGTTAACTGCACCAAGACCTGGAGAAACTGCATTTTGTTCAGCCTGTAAGGGTCGAGTGACAATAGTGAGTCTGAGTCTGATCGTGACGCCACAGGCTGGTAGCTAGCTGCAAACTCTGTTTCATTTGTGTGTAAATATAAACTCTTTGTCATATATTATGTAAACGCTAGTGAGATTTAAACACTTCTAAAACTGAAAACACTGTTTTTGGAACCTGCTGATACCTCTGGAATGATTTACAAGACATTTCATGGACATCACGTGCAAGCTAACGTCTGTTCTTGTCAAAAGCTCATGTATGCGCACGCGCACACCCTCCTGCAGACACTGTTAAAATGTAAATACTGTTTATGATTGATTGATTTACTGATTGAGGGGCTTTATTGAACATGTACAAATTGTACGTAAGACAAATGGATCTTAATTAATGTAAATAACTATATATATATATATATATATATATATATATATATACTTTGCAGTGAGACACCAATTAAACAACTACAAATCATAAAGAAGACAAGACGAGGTCTGTTAGAAAAGTATCAGACCTTTTTTTTTTTTCAAAAACCTGATGGATTTGAATCACGTGTGCTTGCATGAGCCAACCTTGAACCTTCGTGCGCATGCGTGAGTTTTTTCACGCCTGTCGGTTGCGTCATTCATCTGTGAGCAGGCTTTGAGTGAGCACTGGTCCTCCCCCCTCGTCTGATTTTCATTGCAAGGAAAATGTCTGAACGATTGGAGCAGCGCTGAATCAAATTTTTCCAGAAACTGTGAGAGACAGCCAGGTGGAAACCATTCGGAAGATTCAGACGGCTTTTGGTGGCTTTTCAGTCGAGTGAGTATCCGAGAAATTGTGTAAGAGCTGGACATGTCACAACATGTCATGTGAGACTTCCAACACGGAGGTGCTTTTTGTTCTGCGCCATTAGTGGCTCCATCCCGACACGCGAACCCTCCGCATGTCTTTCATTAAAAAAATCTTCTTTCACAGTGGAATGTGCCAAAAAAGTGCTGATGTCCACCTCTTCTGCAATTTCTCTGGTAGTCAGACGACATCCTGGATCAACACAGCGTTCACTTTGGAAATGATCTGGTCATTTCAGCCTGTCCTTAATCTGTGTGATGCCCATAGGATCATCACCGAAAGCCGTCTGAATCTTCCCAATGGTTTCCACCTGGCTGTCTCTCATAGTTTGTGGAAAAATTTGATCCTTTCCTTGCAATGAAAATCCAACGAGGGGGGAGGACCAGTGCTCACACAAAGCCTGCTCACAGGCAAATGATGCAACCAACAGGCATGAAAAATTCACGCATGCACACGAAGGTTCAAGGTTGGCTCATGCAAGCACACATGATTGAAATCCATCAGGTTTTTGAAAGAAAAAAAAAAAAGGTCTGATACTTTTCTAACAGACATCGTATTTTAAAAATTACACGAAAAAATTACCAGGGAAAGATTCACATTATGCTCTCTGGCGGACCTCACAGTGGCAGGTTGCATGAGTAGGCCACATTAATGTGCTCACCGTATACAGCATCATACAACACAGTTTGCTGATCCAGGAGGAGGCTTTGATCCCTATTTTCATGCTCTCCACTGCACAGTCTAATGCAGGGGTATGCAACTCTCGGCCCTTTCTGGAATCAGGTGAATACCCATGGACTAATGTACAAAGCACAAGTGCAATTAGGGCGCGTCCAACTCCACGTTGCTATGTACACGGTGCATAATCTGAACACAAAGTAAGATGCAGGGTACAAAGGGACAGATAAATCATGGGTGCCTTTTGGGTGTAACATGAATCAAACCGATCAGTGTCACCCGTCATTGCATTTAAGAGTTGTGTGCACTTGAAGCTGAAGCTCTGTTATTTAGATGAAGGACTTAGAAGTGAAATGTTTTTTTTTTTGAGGAAATGGATCTGCTCATAAAGCATCAATGTACGAAAGCATAACCAAAGTTTGATTTCTTTCAGTAAAACTTGCACCACAATGACGCTCGTGTATTGCTAGGTAAGCTTGATTTATGCTTCTCCGTCTCCGCAGCTCCGTGGTGACGAAAAGCTCTCTGCATCACTGTGAACCCTCTCTGAGCCCCTGTAGTCTTACGTGCACCTCCCACAAATTGAACCTACACGTCAAAATGACAGCGACCACAGGGCTGTAATTGGTCACTTTTCTGGTTTCACTCCTTCCTGTCCTGTCATAATTAAAGTCCGATTAAAAGTTTTTGCAGTGCGCATTACATTTTGATCATGGATCAAACAGAGGAACGTTTGGCAGAAGAAGTCTGCAAATATGACCAACTTTACAACATAGAATCAAAAAACTACAAAGACATTCAAATGACCAGCAATTCGTGGAGGGAAATTGAGCATAACGTTTGTTTGTAGGTTGATGAGCGCATAAAGAACTGGACATGGCTGAGGGACAAATCTGTCCAGAAAAAGTAAAAAACGACCAGCAGCAGTGGCGGTGCAGGCAGAAATAAAGTCCCTGCCTTGTTCTTCATGTCGAGCCCCCTACTATTCCGGCAGTAAATTGCACTGCAACACCCACCAACACGACGGACAAGCTCGATAATGCCACGCCCATGTCGGCGTCATTGCGTGGCCACGGAATTATGGAGTCGTAGAAGCACAGCTCAGGCTAACATGCCAATGTCTCAGTAAGATGGCCTGTAAAACACCTCAGATGTATTATCTGGTTACAAAAACAGATTTTTTTAGATTTAAGTGTTATTTCTCACTAACCTTTACAAAATACGAGAGAAAAATGTTAAACATCTTGGATTTATAGGAAACTACAGCTGCCTGGAAGCATTTTCTGCCATCTTGGATTATTTTTCCATGTCATGCTGCTTTCACTCAGGTTGACAGTTGTCATAAAGCACTGCTGGATGTTCTTTGCTTGATGAGTGATAGTAGATATGGTTTGTATGTGCTTGTGTAGTGTTAGTGATAATAATGATAATAACATGATTTTGTTCCAGGACCTATGGTTGATTATTGACCCTCCATCTATGGTTAGCAGCCCTCCACTTCATTAGTACCCCGAGGCTTAATCAAGCATAGCACCCTCTAAAATCATGTTATACTATAATTAATGGTATATTCTATTTTTGCTAATAAATCCTCCTAAATCCTACGCAACATTGCTTGAAACAATGTGGACACTAGACATCATAGAAACCTGCGATGACAGTTTCAACGCAAAAGATGGGGCCCTTTTACATTTGCAAATATGATAATTATGCAGCTGTAAGGTTTCTTTCACAAAACGTGGATTAGTAAAGTTCTTTAACCATGTTATACTAAACATATCAGAAAATCATGTCCATAAAGGTCACATCAGAGTGTCACATTAGAGGTTTTTCTCAGGATATAATGTTTTGAGGTTATTTCTCTCTTCTCCTTCATTTTAAGCCTTCTTGAAGACTTGCCTAGCAACGATGCCTTGAACTCTCATCTCCTGCAGAAGGGAAAGACAGTTGGGGGGGGATCAATAAGACACATTAATGAAGAGCTGAATTAATGATTTTACCCAAAACTCAGCCTTTTTCCTGCTCATCCTTTGACCTTTTAAACCATTTCTCCCTCTCTGACCCCCCGGCAGCCGCTCATTCATTCATTCATCTCTCCCTGGACCCCTGCTTTGTGAAAGCCACATCTTAATGCCTGATCCCCAGCGACATGTCTGTCCCTGCAGTTATCACAGTGTCAGCGGCACAATGTTGACTGAAACACGAGCACTAGGAATCCCGTCAGCGCCGTTTAATCAAACAAAGACGCCTGTTTGAAACTTTAATCAGCGCTGACAGATAATCTTTTTGCTTCAGGTTCAAATGAAAATAAACATTTTCATATCAAGAAGAGGCTAGCCTCCAATCCTAGCTCTATGTTTGGAATACACTTTACTATTACATATGATTTTCAGTGGAGTTTTTTAACCGTCCAGTTTGATTCTTTTCCCTCTCACAAACAAGGTGAAAGTTATTCAGAATAATGTCACTTCCACATCTGATACGTCGCTCGTTTAGGACCCGTTCACACTGTGATGCGAAGTGGCTAATGTTGCCTGATGTACGGGATTCTCAAAAATCTCTGTGAAATGCCGGAGAACACTCCTCCAGGGGTCCAAATCAGCAGAGGGCGACGCTTAACAACAGTCCACTGACTAAAGCCCCATTTACACATAGACGGTAAACTCTCCCGGAAGCATCCCGGCAGAGATTTTGCCCCCTCCGGGCTGTTTTAGGGATCAAACGCCATAGTTAACGCCGGCGCACGGGGGCGTGGTTTGGTTCCAGCTTCACGGGGAATCGTCGAAAAAATAATTCAACATGTCGAATAATTCCGGGAACGCTCCCAGAGAAGTGGCCTGACGACGGAGACAACGCGAACAACGGCGTTTGATACTTTTTAATCGCCGTGTCATCCCGCACCTTCCTGTAGTGCCGCAGTTTACACCGCCGTAATTGGCGGCCAGCGTTGTATCCCTAACCAACGGCGTGTAAAACGGCGATAGAGCCCACATCGGCGTCCTCAAAGGCGTTTTAACCGGCGACAGAGGCAGACAAAATGGCAACGCTAGCGGACAGTACGCTGTTCTAAATGCCACCTCCCAGTTAACGGTGTTCCAAACGGCCGATAGGCGGCGGTCAGTATAAAAACGCTAGCACGCTGCATGCAGGTCTCTCACTCGCAGCCAGCTCCAGATATTTTTGCAGAGAAGCTCCAGTATGCCTCCTAAAATAAATTTGGCAGCGGCAAGGACTTACCAAGAGGTCTGTTCAGAGGCAGAGGGCAGCCCTGTGGTGGAAACGAGCAACACGTGGAGGAGGGGAAAAGGAGAAAAAAAAAGGCTGAGAGATGAGCTCCCTGTCACTCCCTCCCCCTGCACTGACAGCTGCTTCAGCCTATTATACTCTGGGGGCGGTGCCTATAAGCAAAAGTTCCTGGAGTAACGCAGGATTTGCCTAGATAAATCCAGCGGTACACAGGGCATTATCGGCGGCAGCAGAACACCGCCGTTCTCACTCGCATCTTAACCTGCGATTCTAAAGGATAGAACTGAGTATTAACCCCCGTTGCCTGACGTGTGCCGGACGCTACGGCATCAAAACTCCGCTTTATTCGGCGGATTTAGCTGCGTTTTTCCGCGTATTTGCGGCTAGTACAGCGCTCAAAACGCAGGCGAAATGCTCCGCCCCTTTCGGTCTACGTACTACCCGCCGACAAAACCGTCTATGTGTAACCTGGGCTTAAGTACTGAATGTAGTTCAACTTTCGACGTCAGAGGGTGGGTGTATTGGTCGCACATTCCGTAGAGCAGTAACGTAGCTTGGCGGAGCTGATTGTCGGCTCAACATTGGTGACGTCAGGTGGCGTATCCAATGTAATCTCAAACTAACTCTGCGATTGCGTCACTTGCTACTGATGTGTCGAGACAGGTTCTATACATTCTTTCACATTTATTCACATTTCTACACATTCCTTCATGGCCAAGAGAACCAGGGGAAGTGGTGCTTCCAGTCGAGCCTCCATTGCTGATGAGTGGAAGCCAGCAGAGGGCAACAGAGCAGTAATGGCGTACTAGCAGAGGTGAAGAAGAGGTAGCATAGCTCAGCTCTTACTGGAGTTTTAGCATTAAGTGAAAGATTTTAAGCATGTTTAAAAGTTATCAAACATCAGAGTTGCTTGACGGACCTCGACTTAGTTCCTGTGGACTCTGGTGGAACTCAGCGCTGGACAGTGGTAAGCAACTCTCTGTGGGCCAGGCTTATTGTCAGAGTGCAAATACACCATTAACAAACAAATCAAATTTGTTTCCCTTCTTCCACATCCTCACCCTCACTTTCTCTCTTTCCTTACCAAGTGTAGCATGTCTCCGTCCAGCCAGTGTGTCCAGCCTCGGCCTTCTTTCTCACCTCGCTGTACACAAACCAGCTTGTCCCCATCCCAGCTGACTGTAGTCTGCATCAACACACAGATATAACGATTACACTGTGCAAACACCAGGCAGAGTAATCAACACGGTCTATCACAACCCCACCACGAGCCCCGAAGCACTCATGGTTTCTTTTGAATTTGTGGCGGACAAATAGAGCTTCGTCCATCAGTCTAACGAGGACCGCTACTTGTCAGCCATCAGGTTGAGTGGGTTGAGTCGCATGTATCCGCAAGTGGCTGTACAGGCCTATTCTGGCACGGAACTGTCGGCCACAGTGTGGACATGGGGTCAGAGTGGTGTTCTGTGGGGGGTTGCCTGCATGTTCCTTCTTTACCAGCTTTTTCTTCTGGGCAGCAGCTTTGCGTGCATCCTCGTAGGCAATCGCACCTGCTCTGATTTCGCGTCGCCACTGTGGTCGATTGCTAGCAGATTGTTTCCATGTGTCAGTCTTTATGTCAAAGACCTTCAAAGATGCCTTTAGAAAGTCCTTATACCGCTTTTTCTGGCCACCGCATGATCGTGTGCCATCTTCAAGTTCACCATAGAACAGTTTCTTGGGCAATCGATGGTCTGGCATCCGAACTAAATGTCCTGACCATCTGAGCTGAGACTGCACTAAGATGGTATTAATACTCGGCATACCTGCATGGGTCAGTACCTCTGTGTCTGGTATTCTGTCTTGCCATTTGATGTTGAGCAATTTACTAAGGCGGGCTGTGTGGAAGTGATTGAGTCTCTTTGTATGGCGTCTGTACACTGTCCACGTCTCACACGCATACAGGAGCATCAGAAGTACAATGGCTTTGTACGAGACCTTACGTAGACCTTACGTTTTGTCTCCAGTCTGATCCCACTTCTGTTCCAGACACTGGCATGAAGTCTACCAAATGTGGCACTTGCCTTAGCAATCCTGACATTCACATAGCTGGTTATGGTTTCACCTCCATTGGATTGTTTGTTTGTTAGTGGGAAAACATTTCAGTCACCTGCCAGACAACTAGTTAGAATGATCAGTCTTATCTGGATCCACATCCTGGGGATGGAGTGTTTCCATCGGGTTTCTAATACCCAATAACGCATCAATTCCTTGATGTCAATGAAACCTGTCAGTCACACATTTTCCCACAAGAAACAATCATCAAGTCATTTCATACAGACCTGGAGATAAGATCTGGATCTGTTAAAGCTTGAGGCCATGCAGGTAGCCAGGGCCATGTTCATCATCAATCAATCTGACAATTTTTGACGATTAATCGATTAGTTGTCCATAAAATATGAGAGTAGAGAAAATGTTGATCAATGGTTTCCAGAGTCCAACATGATGCTTTCAAATGTCTTGTTTTCTCCACAACCCCAAGATAATCAGTATCCTGCCAGATATTAGTAAAGAAACTAACTAAATTAACCAGAGATTATTATCATTTATGAAACTGAAAGAAAAGAGAATTTGGATTTTTCTTTAAATAATGACTCAAAATGATTACTCACTTAACAAAATAGTTATTTAATAGTCAATTAGTAATCAATTAATCACCTGACCATCGCAGCTCTATTGTATGACAAATAATAAGAATAACAACGAATTCTATTTCACACTTTTCAGACAAAAATGTACATTTATAATAAAATGGATAAAATGCATGTGTGTACCTGACAGGTACGACCGTCCACAGGGCCCAGGTCTTCAGTAAATTCTTCTCCAATAATGAAGTCCATTATGAAGTTCCTGAATGTGGTGAGCGTGCGGATCTTCATGGCCCCTGTGGCAGGATCGTGGCTGATGTCTTTGGTGGGCTTCAGCAGTAGCACGATTTTCCTCACAGCAAAATTAATATCTGAGAGGCGACAATGTTAAAGTGTCATACATGGAAGCTGCCAGTTTGTCATAGCTGGAGCACATGTAGAGAAAAAAGAAAGCTTGCTGTGTGAGGGGGGGACTGCATCAAGGTCCAGATCACTACAGGCTGACACACATTTATGATGGACAGAATAAATATGAAGTGTCTATTGGTATGAACCTGAAGGCTCCACATCGTTTACCAGCACAACACAGTGCAGGGTCCTGATCAGGAGTCCTAGGATATCTTACTCCCACCCTGGATATCATATCCTGCCAAAACATATGTTTGTCAATATGTATGTTTGTTTGTTGTAATCATTGCATTTTTCACCTTTAACTCGCTGTGCAGCACACAGTTACATCGCAGACTCTTGCAACTTCACATATAGCAGCCCAAGTAAGCTACCTTTCAGTACACAAAAGGCTCAAGCTCAAGGTCAAAGGTCAAGGTCACAGGAAGGTCAAACACTAAATTCAACTAAACAACTTTCCTGGTTGCAATTTTTGAAATTTTGCCTACAAATTTGCCATGAACGTAGTCATAGACCTTGCCCATTACCTTGGATAAGTGATTGACCTTGACCTTCAGGGTTTCACTTGAGGTCAAATGTCACCTAAATTAGGTCAAACTTCAGATTACAGTTAAAAATGTTGTGTAATACACCAAATTAATAATATTTTATGATTACAATAGTACTAGCAGAATATAGTTATGATTACAAATAGATAAAACTTTAATTATAAGTAAAGTGTTCATTACAGCAAACTATTGCTATCATACTGGGTGTTGAAAAACTAACATAAATGTGTTGTTTGTTTATTATCCTACTGTCAGTATAATAAGAAGTAAACTGATTTTTGCAGGGTAGAGAAGAATCTGTTACGGGGACGACGTTCTTTTGAATACATTTGATCTTCACTCATTGTGAGCTCGCTTGCCATGTAGTTCAACACCAGTTGGGACGCTAAAGTTTGACTCATTCTTCATGATACTAAAACTTGAAACCACTTTGCTGTAATATTTAGTGGATAAAAATGATTTGAGCACATCTTTATTCTTTTCCCTGCCGAGCTGCTCGTCCAGTGAGAATCACACTGTTTCAAATAATATTTGTCAGTTTCATGCTACATTTATATTTCTGTTGATTCCTATCTGCCACTCTTTATATTTATGACCGAGTTTGTACAAAGAGATTTGAGAAAGGTGGCAGACATTATAGGGCCCTCATTTTCATTATGTTTCTTTGCATACTATTGTGTCTGTGTGTGTGTGTGTTTGTGTGTATGCTATATTTATTTATTAACTTCTAAATATATGTCTTAATGTTTTAACTGTATGTTTTGGTGTACACTAGGTCAGCTTTGGTTGTAGTAAAGTGCTTCATAAATAAAGATGGTATGGTACTGGGTGTTCTATACATACACTGTGGATATTTTATGCAAAACTAAATTGGAGTATTTTCCATCACATTTCCCAATCAGGTCCAATATTTGTACAGTACATTTGGAAGGGGGATTTTAAGATACTTCAGAATAGGAAATATTACTATTGTAGATAGCTATAGATGCATACAGAAAGAACACCAAGATCTTCACCGTTAATCAAAACTGCTTCATCTGTGACCATAAACAATCCATGAATATAGAGTTTAAAGGTTGTCCTGATTGGGCCTTAAAGTTTGGGTTAATCAGTGCTGCCATGTTGGAATGATGCCTGTCAGGGGTGGGTGGGATTTACAGGGTGAGGGGTAAGGACATCCTAAGATATTTTGTCCCACCGGGGGGTAAGATATAGGCTGAATCTCAATTCTACCCCTCAGCCCTTCCACTTACCCCTTCCCCTCCGTTTTGCGCGGGCACGAGAGACAGAGGGGTGTCTCAATTCTCTTTTTGGAGTGAGGCAGAGGGGTTGGGCAGAGGGGCTACCAACCCCTTCAAACGGAGTGAATCTGGATGCACACTCCGTATGGAGGGGTAGGAGGAGCTTACCGCTGTCTCCACAGACACAAACATGGCGCCGAAAGAGTTGCCAAATGAAGCAGCTTTCATTACAATTACCCTGTTTAGAAAGTCATAACTTGCCAAAAAACTTTACAGGCAATTGCCTATGACAGCAACGTGTATGCTGCTGGATGCATGTTGTGTATACTGTCGTTCTGAAGGATATCGTAACTTCGCTTGTGTGCTGAGGCGTATAATGCATATACACACGAACGCTACGCTAAGACACTTATTTCTCACAATGGAGAAAAATCATGATAAAGGATAAGCACGTTAATTTGTATGTTCCTAAATCCTTGGATAATGGCGATCCCTGCTGTTGGATTTAAAGGTCTGTAACACGTGTGTATTTTTGTAAACAAACAGGAGCCCTGAGCACACTCATCTCCTAATAAGCTTTCACCAATGGTTGGAAAATATATACACACCATGTATATGTGTAAGCACATAACCTGAATGTCCTAATAGACTGATATTATTTGTCAGGAAATTTCGAAAGAAATAGGGCTGGATGCAAAAAATGGGAGAATTTGAAAAATAAATATACCAGACTAGATGCAGCCCTAACATACATACAGGTGCTGGTCATATAATTAGAACATCATGGAAACGTAATTAATTCAGTAATTCCAATCAAAAAGTGAAACTTGTATAATGTATACATTCATGTCCACACAGGCTGATATATTTATGTGTTTATTTACTTTAATTACTAATTAATTAATTACTAATCAATCAATTAATGATTAATCAATTACAATAGCAATTATTACTATTACTGATTAATTATTAGTATTATTAACATTAATTAATTACCAATGAATTAATTAATACTATTAATTATTATTATAAATTATTAATTAATTACATTAATTAACATGACATGATTGCGATGCGTCGAACAAATCTGCGACTTCTTCTATTTCTTTGCATTTATGCAGAAAGGCAAGAAAATAAAAAGAGTAAACAGGCTACTGCAACAAGTTGTGTTTCGTTGCCATTTTAAGAAACAGTGAAGATGGCAGTTTGACACGGGCAGTTTTTTTTTCTCCTAAGGCGGAGGGGAGTCTCAATTCATAGGGCTAGAGGCATACCCCTTCGCCTTACCCCGTTTAAAGGGGTAGGCGTAGGGGTAGGGCCAAGGGGAAGGGGTACAAAGAGAACTGAGAATTGGGGGATACTGTTACACCGGAACAATAGCTGGTATGTGGAGAGGTGTGAATGTGTGTTGGTAAGGTTACTCTACTGAATTGAACTAAAGAGGTCACACATCTACCTTACTTTCCAGAGTATAAGTTGCATTGAAGGTATAAGTCACACCTGTTAACAATGTCCCTTGAAGAGGAAAAACCTATATGGGTGATTCTTTAACTACAGGCACTATTGGCCTTGTAAATGTAATTTCCCACCACACCATTGCCTTACAATATAAGCGCCTTGGGGCAACTGTTTGTTGTGATTTGGCGCTATACACATGTGCTCTGATGTACTGTTTATCTCCATAGAAACTACCCACACAATCTTTCATACAAACTTTTTAAAGGGACATTATGTTGTGGTGGAATTACGGCATAGTGTGGGACAACTACATTTCGTTTAAAAAAATAACACAGTTGTATGACATTGAATACCCCAATTATGTTTTGATTATTTTACTGATATTTTATTCAGAGATATTTTAAAACATTAGAAAAAAAATGTTTGTTTACTATACATTTTTATCATTGAAGATCATAAGTCTGGGTGTGGGACAAGCACAAAACGGCAATATTTGCATATAATGATGCTGAAAAAAAGGTGAAAAAGTCATCAGTCATCATAGACTACTAGGACAAATTTCTTAAAACACTTTCATTGTAAAGATAACTATAAAAGTGTGAAATTTCCCCTTTTTTCTTTTTTTCATAAAATATGATCAAGGGACATAAAAGTGCCCGTAGTCTAAGAATCACCCATATACAAGTCGCACTGGAGTATAGGTCCAAGATTTTTCTGAATTGGGACTTCATTTGTTTCGTGCTTTGATTCCTGGGAAAGTCCTACAGTGCATCCAGAAAATATTCACAGCGCTGCACTTTTTCCACATTTTGCTACAGCCTTATTCCAAAATAGATGAAATTCTTTTTCTCCTTAAAACACCCCATAATGACAATGTAAAGACATTTTTTTTTTGAGGTTTTTGCAAATTTATTAAAAAGAAAAACTAAGAAATCACATGTACGTAAGTATTCACAGCCTTTGCCATGAAGCTCATAATTTGAGCTCTGGTGCATCCTGTTTCTGCTGATCATCCTTGAGATGTTTCTACAGCTTTGGATGGACATCCACACCAACCACCTGTACAGGAAGGGACAGAGCAGGCTGCACTTCCTGAGGAGGCTGCAGTCATTTAATATCTGCAGGGAACTTCTGTGGATGTTCTACCAGTCCGTAGTAGCCAGTGTCTTCTTTTACACCTTGGTGTGCTGGGCAAGCAGCACATCCAAGAATGACACAACCAGGCTGGACAAACTGATCAGGGCTGGCTCCATGGTTGGCACGAAGTTGGACTCTCTGGTGACGCTGGCAGAGAACACTGGACAAACTGCTGGACATTATGGACGATGTCAGTCACCCTCTGCATACAGTCATCAGCAATCAGAGGAGCCTCTTCAGCCACAGACTGCTCCTTCCCAAGTGTAGGACCAACAGACTGAAAACCTCCTTTGTCCTTCAGCCCATCAGAGTGCACAACTCCACACTCAGGGGGAGGGAGAGTACAGGAAGACAGAGGACAGGAAGGAGAAAGGGTAGTAGACAGTAAACAAATAGTGAGCAGTATTTCTCGTATTTCTATTTGTGTATTTATACTTGCAATTTTTTTTACTTTCACTTTTGATACTCTGTGAGCTTCTTACCCTGTGTACTGTTATGCAGTGTTGCTGGAACCTCATTTTCCCCGAGGGAGTTTTCTCAAGAGATCAATGAGTTCTATTGAACTAATTTAATTGGAGTCCACCTGGGGTAAAATTCAGCTGATTGGACATGAGTTGGAAAGACACACACCTGTCTATATATAAGGTCCCACAGTTGAAGTGCATGTCAGAAGCACAAACCAAGCATGAAGTCAAAGGAATTGTCTGTAGACCTCTGAGACAGGATTGTCTCGAGATACAAATCTGGGGAAGGGTACAGAAACATTTCTGCTGCTTTGAAGGTCCCAATGACCACAGTGACCTCAATCATCTGTAAATGAAGAAGTTCTGATCCACCAGGACTCTTCCTAGAGATGGCCACCCATCTAAACTGAGCAATTGGGGGAGAAGGGCCATGACCAAGCTCCAGCATTCATCTGTGGTGAGAGGAGAACCTTCCAGAAGGACAACCATCTCTTCAGCATCCATCAATCAGGACTGTATGGTAGAGCATCCAGACGGTAGCCACTCCTTATTGAAAGGCACATGGGATCCTGCTGGAGTTTGCCAAAAGGCACCTGAAGGACTCTCACATTGTGAGACGCACAGTGATGAGACAAAGCTTGAACTCTTTGGCGTGAATACCAGGCATCATGTTGGAGGAAACCAGGCACCATCCCTACAATCAAGCATGGGTGGTGACAGCATCATGCTGTGTGGATGTTTTTCAGCGGCAGGAACTGGGAGACAATGGATTGAAGAAAATGAATGCAGCAATGTACAGAGACACCCTGGATGAAAACCTGCTCCAGAGCGCTCTTGACCTCAGACTGGGTGATGGGTTCATCTTTCAGCAGGTCAATGACCTACACAGTAAATTTTGCAGAATAAAATTTACTCTGTTGGGATACATTTGGTCCCAGTCCAAATAGAGTTAAATACGAGGGCTGTCAATAAAGTATAGGTCCTTTTTATTTTTTTCAAAAACTATATGGATTTCATTCATATGTTTTTACGTCAGACATGCTTGAACCCTCGTGCGCATGCGTTGAGTTTTTCCACGCCTTCGGTGACGTCATTCGCCTGTGAGCACTCCTTGTGGGAGGAGTCGTCCAGCCCCTCGTCGGAATTCCTTTGTCTGAGAAGTTGCTGAGAGACTGGCGCTTTGTTTGATCAAAATTTTTTCTAAACCTGTGAGACACATCGAAGTGGACACGGTTCGAAAAATTAAGCTGGTTTCGGTGAAAATTTTAATGGCTGATGAGAGATTTTGAGGTGATACTGTCGCTTTAAGGACTTCCCACGGAGCGAGACGTCGTGCAGCGCTCTCAGGCAGCGTCATCAGCCTGTTTCAAGCTGAAAACCTCCACATTTCAGGCTCTGTTGATCCAGGACGTCGTGAGAGAACAGAGAAGTTTCAGAAGAAGTCGGTTTCAGCATTTTATCCGGATATTCCACTGTTAAAGGATATTTTTTAATGAAAGACGTGCGGACGGGTCCGCGCGTCGGGACGCAGCCGGCACGGTGCGACGGCACAGGAAAAACACCTCCGTGTTGATAACCATTTGTAAAATCCAGGCGGCTTTTGATGGCTTTCAGTGGAGTGAGTATATGAGAAATTGTTTAACAGCTGGACATGTTCCAACTTGTCCTTAAGGCTTCCAACGGAGGTGTTTTTCCTGTGGCGGAGCGTTGCGGCGGCTGTGAGCCGATGCTGCAATCCGCCCGCACGTCTTTCATTAAAAAAAATCTCCATTGCTTTGTGCTATGCAGCTCCACTGCGACGCGAGGAACTCCTCCGCACGTCTGTCTCAATGTGCCGAAAAAGTGCTGATGTCCACGTCTTTTCACAATTCCTAGTCAGACGACATACCGGATCAAGACAGCGTCCAGTTTAGAAATGAAAGGTACATTCCACTGTTACAGGAGTTTTTGTCATGGAAAGAGGAGTGGAATTCCGCGCGTCGCGGTGGAGCTGCATGGCGCAAAGCAACGCCGTGATGAAGCCTCATAGGACATGTTGGGGCAGGTTCAGCTCATGCTCAATTTCTCGGATAATCACACGACTGAAAAGCAACCGACAGCCATCTGAAATCCACCTGAAAGCCGTCCTGTGAGACCAACACGGAGATGGTTTTGTGCCGCGTAATGAACGGCTCCGTGGCGCGTCCCTCCGCTTTTCTTTCCATGAAAAAAACTCCTGTAACAGTGGAATGTGCCGAAAAAGTGCTGATGTCCACGCCTTCTGCCTTTTTGTGAAAGTCAGACGATGTCCCAGATCAACAAAGCCTTCACGTTGGAAATGATCTGGTTGTTTCAGCGGGGTTTGAGCATGTGAATCGGCACTCGGAGCGCGGCGCACTCTCAGCAGTTGTGGGCGGTCTTTAAACCGTCTGGATCACTCCTTAATCTGTGTAATCCCCATAAAATCGTCCCTGAAAGCCATATTCATTTTCTGAACGGTGTCCACCTGGAGGTCTCTCACAGTTTCTGGGAAAAAATTTGATGCAGCAAAGCTCCAAATCGTTCAGACATTTATTCTCAATAAAAAAAACAACGAGAGGGGTGGACCACTGCTCACACAAAGCCTGCTCACAGGCGAATGACGCAACCGACAGGCGTGAAAAAACTCAAGCATGCGCACGAAGGTTCAAGCTTGGCTGATGCAATCACACGTGATTCAAATCCATATGGTTTTTGCAAACAATAAAAAGGTCCGATACTTTTCTAACAGACCTCGTATTAACAGTCATTGTAATATTATTATTTTGAATAAGGAATAAGTAAGTTGCAGGACCTCCCAAACTAGAAAAACACAACTTATACTGTAGAAAATACTGGTTGTTTGAAGCTGACTACTGTCAATTTAAGATTAGAAATATCTTCTTTTTCTAAGAACGGTATTGTCTCCGGAACAGTCTCCCTTTTCACACTTTAAAGGCTCTCTGTGATGATGCAAACTATTTGGATTTCACTGATATTTGAGACACAGCAGCACGGTGCCTTAGTGGATAGCACTGCTGCCTCACAGCAAGAAGGTCTTGGGATTGATTCCATGTGTTTTAGTTTAATCTTGTGCTTTTATTTTTAATCTGATGAAGCCCAATCATTTCTGAGTAATTGTGAGTTTTTATTTATGGATTGATGTGTGCATTACGTGCAAAATTTGCACATTTTCATTCACTCCAACATACGTTTATCATGTGTTTTCTTTGAGTAATCTTCCACTGAGTAACCTGATTGCTCATCGGGAGATTCTGAAACCAGAAAGAACTGAAACCAGATGGTTTTGTTCATGTGAAAATGATTAGTTCTGTTTTTCCCAAAGTTGGCACTGCAAGATTTCTGATTTGGTTTTATTGACACTAACGAAGGCAAAAGAAACCCTCATTAATAAATCTGTTTTAAGAGGGGTTTTTTTCCACAGTACGAGCACACTAAGAGGTTTAAATGAGCCAGTCTTACCTAAAGCAGTGAGGTAGGCGTCCATATTCTCCTGTTCCACCATATGATAGGTTCCAGAGTAATTAGGTTTCGACATGTTTAGTTTCTGTAGGAATTTTCCTTCTGAAACTGCAGAAATCCTCGACTTTTCCTCCTGGTTTGCTCAAGCAGACTTTGTTCCACTGTTGCCGACTTCTTCGATATCACTTTCAATTACGTAACTTTGTCGAGACAAAGGGGAACCGGGCTGAAAGTGAATCCTGTCCTTTTTTCTTCTGGATGTTGGTTCTCTGCGGGGCTGCAGTCTGCGCACACAGCGGGGGGAGGTGCGTTCGTTTTCATTCACAGGATCAGGCGCAGAGGCGGTGCCTCAAAAAAAGAAAAAAACCAAAACAAAACAAAAAAAAAAAAACACGTGGGTGACGGGGTCAGAACCAACAGCCTGCTGTGTATTCACACTCACATCCCTGTGGGATAAGAGGGGTCAATTCAAGTGCAAATTTCCGTCGACTGTTCCCGAGCCGCGCAAAGCAGTGAAACAAACAACACGTTCTGCTCTTTGAGAACACAAAGCTTGAGCTTGATCTGAAATGCGTCCGTGTAGTTTTGACAAAAACTGGACAAAAAAAGACATGAATCTTTAAATTTTTTTCCGACAAAGACCATCTCTACTCCCCCACTAACCATCAGTTATGTATTCAGTATAAACAAGGTCAAACTCAGTGCAGCTCGAAGACTACAACCCCTGCATATTTTTTTCCCTCTGCTTGGTCTAAAAAGTAACCGTTACTGACTGCCACAATTTTTTTTCCTGATTTCTTATAGTGCTTCTTAAAGCCAGAAAGTTGCCACTTGAAATGACTTTAGTTTTGTGTCATGTCTGTGATCTGCTTTTTTTCTACAAAATTAAAAATTAAACAAACAAAAAATTAAACAAAATTAAACAACTGAATGAACATCCTCCGAGGCCGGTGATTCCATAATTTTTTCCAGGGGTTGTAGAATGAAGGAAGTTACATGCTGAAATGTATAATTTCATATATATTTGGTGTTAGAGGATTTATTTATTTGTTTATGTATTTACTGGTGTAGGAAGGGGGGCAAAATTCAGTACATACAGTGGAAATATTTTAAAGATAAAGTTCACTAAAGAAGGCATACAAATCAAATCAATTTTATTTATATAGCGCCAAATCACAACAAACAGTCGCCCCAAGGCGCTTTATATTGTAAGGCAAAAGCCATACAATAATTACAGAAAAACCCCAACGGTCAAAACGACCCCCTGTGAGCAAGCACTTGGCTACAGTGGGAAGGAAAACTCCCTTTTAACAGGAAGAAACCTCCAGCAGAACCAGGCTCAGGGAGGGGCAGTCTTCTGCTGGGACTGGTTGGGGCTGAGGGAAAGAACCAGGAAAAAGACATGCTGTGGAGGGGAGCAGAGATCAATCACTAATGATTAAATGCAGAGTGATGCATACAGAGCAAAAAGAGAAAGAAACACTCAGTGCATCATGGGAACCCCCCAGCAGTCTAAGTCTATAGCAGCATAACTAAGGGATGGTTCAGGGTCACCTGATCCAGCCCTAACTATAAGCTTTAGCAAAAAGGAAAGTTTTAAGCCTAATCTTAAAAGTAGAGAGGGTGTCTGTCTCCCTGATCCGAATTGGGAGCTGGTTCCAGAGGAGAGGAGCCTGAAAGCTGAAGGCTCTGCCTCCCATTCTACTCTTACAAACCCTAGGAACTACAAGTAAGCCTGCAGTCAGAGCGAAGCGCTCTATTGGGGTGATATGGTACTATGAGGTCCCTAAGATAAGATGGGACCTGATTATTCAAAACCTTATAAGTAAGAAGAAGAATTTTAAATTCTATTCTGGAATTAACAGGAAGCCAATGAAGAGAGGCCAATATGGGTGAGATATGCTCTCTCCTTCTAGTCCCTGTCAGTACTCTAGCTGCAGCATTTTGAATTAACTGAAGGCTTTTCAGGGAACTTTTAGGACAACCTGATAATAATGAATTACAATAGTCCAGCCTAGAGGAAATAAATGCATGAATTACCTTTTCAGCATCACTCTGAGACAAGACCTTTCTAATTTTAGAGACTGCACAAATGCAAAAAAGCAGTCCTACATATTTGCTTAATATGCGCATTGAAGGACATATCCTGATCAAAAATGACTCCAAGATTTCTCACAGTATTACTGGAGGTCAGGGTAATGCCATCCAGAGTAAGGATCTGGTTAGACACCATGTTTCTAAGATTTGTGGGGCCAAGTACAATAACTTCAGTTTTATCTGAGTTTAAAAGCAGGAAATTAGAGGTCATCCATGTCTTTATGTCTGTAAGACAATCCTGCAGTTTAACTAATTGGTGTGTGTCCTCTGGCTTCATGGATAGATAAAGCTGGGTATCATCTGCGTAACAATGAAAATTTAAGCAATGCTGTCTAATAATACTGCCTAAGGGAAGCATGTATAAAGTGAATAAAATCGTTCCTAGCACAGAACCTTGTGGAACTCCATAATTAACGTTAGTCCGTGAAGAAGACTCCCCATTTACATGAACAAATTGTAATCTATTAGATAAATATGATTCAAACCACTGCAGCGCAGTGCCTTTAATACCTATGGCATGCTCTAATCTCTGTAATAAAATTTTATGGTCAACAGTATCAAAAGCTGCACTGAGGTCTAACAGGACAAGCACAGAGATGAGTCCACTGTCTGAGGCCATAAGAAGATCATTTGTAACCTTCACTAATGCTGTTTCTGTACTATGATGAATTCTAAACCCTGACTGAAACTCTTCAAATAGACCATTCCTCTGCAGATGATCAGTTAGCTGTTTTACAACTATCCTTTCGAGAATTTTTGAGAGAAAAGGAAGGTTGGAGATTAGCCTATAATTAGCTAAGATAGCTGGGTCAAGTGATGGCTTTTTAAGTAATGGTTTAATTACTGCCACCTTAAAAGCCTGTGGTACATAGCCAACTAATAAAGATAGATTGATCATATTTAAGATCGAAGCATTAATTAATGGTAGGGCTTCCTTGAGCAGCCTGGTAGGAATGGGGTCTAATAGACATGTTGATGGTTTGGAGGAAGTAACTAATGAAAATAACTCAGACAGAACAATCAGAGAGAAAGAGTCTAACCAAATACCAGCATTACTGAAAGCAGTCGAACATAAAGATATGTCTTTGGGTCACAAGGTTACACAAGGTCAAATTTAATGCGGTTATTAGATATATTTGTGTGTTTATATATTGTTTTATTTAGTTTTCTTTGCTATTTGTTTTGGTATTACATAATTACTTTACTTAACCCTTTAAGCCCTAGAGCCTTTTTCACCAAAATCACATTCCCATACATTATGATTTATCTCTCAGCATGTACAAGGTCAAAAATGCAAACGTTTGGATCAGCTAAAAGACAGGTCCTAGGGGATGTTGTGGTTTTATATATATATATATATTATATATATATATATAGTATAAATAATATGTGATTGAAGTGGATACTTCTGTAGAGGAGATGTCACTTGACATTTTGATGTATAATAAGTGTATGTTGGTGTCAGCATTGGTTAGCTATGAGTGTTCAAATGTTCCAAAACAGGGCAAGTCCCCAAATTTGGGGACTCTAGGGTTTAAGAGGTTAAATAGTTATATTTGGTATACTTTTAGTCTGTTATTTATCTAAATGTGTAGGTCAAACTGGGTTGAACCGGTTTTACCACTTAGAACAAAGAGATTCAACTTACAATATAAATCATAATATGTCCCGTTATTGTGTGGGTTATGGGCAAGGGCTGATCCACCTTTGTCACACACATGTCGTGTTTTATAAAAACTGTTGTAGTCCTTTGTTCAAGGTTCTTAACAGATGGATCTCCTGTGAGAGAGAAGTTCTTCAGAATCCAGGCCTGTTTTTAACTTTGAATAAATTTAAACTGAGAAAGAGCTTGACTTTATACTAAGGGAGAGTAGGGGGAAACTGAGGCACAGTGAATCACGGGCTATATCTGCAAAACTACATATATATATTTGCAGCAGTTATGCCATATATATACGAGGTCTGTCCATAAAGTATCGTACCTTTTTATTTTTTTCAAAAACTATATGGATTTCATTCATATGTTTTTACGTCAGACATGCTTGAACCCTCGTGCGCATGCGTGAGTTTTTCCACGCCTGTCGGTGACGTAATTCGCCTGTGAGCACGCCTTGTGGAAGGAGTGGTCCCGCCCCCTCGTCGGATTTTCATTGTCTGGAAATGGCGGAATGAAAAGGACTTTTTTTCCATCAGAATTTTTTCAGAAGCTGTTAGAGACTGGCACCTGGAAACCATTTGAAAAATTTATCTGGCTTTCAGTGAAAATTTTACGGGCTTCACAGAGAATAAGGACTTTACTACAGGTTTAAGGACCCTTTAAAGGACGGTCGGTGCGCCGCGCTGCGAGCTGCGACGATGCGGCACAAACCACTGGATCAGCGAGAAGTGCGAGTTTCACCGCACTTCTTTGTCCTTCCTGGGGTTTATCATCTCCTCTAACTCCGTCGCCCCTGATCCAGCCAAGGTTGCGGCGGTGAGAGATTGGCCCCAACCTACAAGCCGTAGGAAGCTGCAACAGTTCCTCGGCTTCGCTAATTTCTATAGGAGGTTCATTAAGGGCTACAGTCAGGTAGTTAGCCCCCTGACAGCCCTGACCTCTCCAAAAGTCCCCTTCACCTGGTCGGATCGGTGCGAAGCCGCGTTCAAGGAGTTGAAACTACGGTTCTCTACTGCGCCAGTTTTGGTGCAGCCCGACCCTAGCCGCCAGTTTGTGGTTGAAGTGGACGCCTCTGACTCAGGGATAGGAGCCATGCTATCCCAGAGCGGAGAGACCGATAAGGTTCTTCACCCATGTGGCCTACTTTCTCGCAGGTTGACCCCGGCTGAACGGAACTATGATGTCGGCAATCGAGAACTCCTTGCGTGATGAAAGAGGCTCTTGAGGAGTGGATACACCTGTTGGAGGGAGCGTCTGTGCCATTCACGGTTTCACTGACCATCGGAACCTGGAATATATCAGGACCGCCAAGCGGCTGAACCCCAGGCAAGCCCGCTGGTCACTGTTGTTCGGGCGGTTTGACTTCCGGATCACCTATCGCCCTGGACCAAGAACCAGAGATCGGATGCCTTGTCCCGGGAACACGAAGAGGAGGTCAAAACTGTGCTGTCGGATCCACCGGAGCCCATCCTGCCTGAGTCCACTATCGTGGCCACCCTCACCTGGGACGTGGAGAAGATCATCCGGAGGCCCTGGCACGAAGCCCGGACCCAGGAACTGGACCAAAGGACAAACTATACGTCCCACCAGAGGCCAGGGCTGCGGTCCTAGACTTCTGTCACGGTTCCAAGCTCTCCTGTCATCCGGGGGTGCGAAGGACCGTGGCAGTTGTCCGGCAGCGCTTCTGGTGGGCGTCTATGGAGGCCGACGTCCGGGAGTACATCCAGGCCTGCACCACCTGCGCCAGGGGCAAGGCTGACCACAGGAAGTCCCAAGGACTGCTCCAACCGCTTCCTGTGCCTCATCGCCCCTGGTCCCACATCGGCCTGGATTTTGTCACGGGCCTCCCACCGTCCCAGGGCAACACCACCATCCTCACGATAGTGGACCGATTCTCCAAGGCGGCCCACTTCGTGGCCCTCCCGAAGCTCCCTACGGCCCAGGAGACAGCGGACCTCCTGGTCCACCACGTCGTCCGTCTGCATGGGATCCCTACAGACGTTGTCTCGGATCGTGGTCCCCAGTTTTCCTCTCACATCTGGAGGAGTTTCTGCAGGGAACTGGGGGCCACCGTCTCTCGTCCGGGTACCATCCACAGACGAACGGACAGGCAGAACGGGCCAACCAGGAGTTGGAACAGACCCTCCGCTGTGTGACATCCGCGCACCCGACGGCCTGGAGCAACCACCTGGCCTGGATCGAGTATGCGCATAACAGCCAGGTGTCTTCTGCCACCGGCCCTCTCCCCGTTTGAGGTGTGTTTGAGGTACCAGCCCCCATTATTTCCTGTGGTTGAGGGAGAGGTCGGTGTGCCCTCGGTCCGGGCCCACCTTCAGAGGTGCCGTCGGGTGTGGCGCACCGCCCATTCTGCCTTGTTGAAGGCCCGGACAGGGCCAAGACCCATGCGACCGCTGGAGGTCCCCGGCCCCTGCATACCAGCCCGGGCAGGAAGTGTGGTTGACAAAGGAAATCCCGCTTCAGGTACAGTCACCAAAACTGATGGACAGGTTCATCGGACCCTTCCGCATCCTCAAGGTCCTTAGCCCTGCTGCAGTGAAGCTCCAGCTCCCCGCTTCACTGCGGATCCACCCGGTGTTTCACATCTCCAAGGTCAAACACACCACACACCCCTCGTGCTCCCGGTCCGGCACCGCCTCCTGCCCGGATCATTGACGGGGAGCCGGCCTGGACAGTGTGCCGGCTCCTGGACGTCCGTCGAATGGGCCGGGGGTTCCAATATCTGGTGGACTGGGAGGGGTATGGACCCGAAGAGACGCTCCTGGGTGAAGAGGAGCTTCATCCTGGATTCCGGCCCTCCTGGCCGATTTCTACCCGTCGGACACCCCGATAAGCCTGGTCGGGCGCCAGGAGGCGCCCGTTGAGGGCCACAACCTCACCGGGCCACAACCTAGAGTCACCAATTCACCTAACCTGCATGTTAGCATGTAACCCGCACACCTGGAGGGAACCCACACAACACAGGGACAACATGCAAACTCCATACAGAAAGGACCAGGCGTGAAGCCATCCCAGTACTTTCTTGATGTGAGCTAACCGTGTTAACCACTAAACCAACATCAAGGGCATACGGCCAACACATTAATGGGTAAAGAGGCAGAGCATGGGCAAGACCTGGGCGGGACAAATGAAGCCCATTATCAAACAAACAAAGCTAACAGGCTACCCTTGGTTTGGGTATTAAAGTATATTTTTGTAGACTTGGTGGTGGCTTAGGTGAGATGTGGTATTAAAAATTATTTCTGCATTATTGCTTCAGTAACATAGAGTGCCAGTGTTATTGTAAAGTGGCGCTAATGTCAGCTAAGCTACAATTACTTGCTTACACGCTATGTCCCTAACACGAAAATTTCACTCAACAGAAATATTGGAGCACACACTTCTTACAAGAGGCATTACGTCTTATTCTTCTTGTTAGATGATCGGGGACAATTAACTGCACAAGCCATTATTATTAGAGATTTGTGGGTAAAATGCTCAGAAAGGACCACACGCACTCAGCTCACGCTAACATTAGCCATTCACATTAGTTGATACTAAAGGCTTCTAAAAGATGGCGTCATTTTCAAAACCGCATGATATATTAAATCCATCTTGAATCGCTGCTTTAAGGAACTCACTTCGGTCAGATTCTCAACCATAGTCTGAAATAAACTTTAAACTTCTAAATAAAAATAAATGTCTTCTTTGTGGTTGTTGGTGGAATGCAAGCCACCTTCTTTGTGTAGAACCATGGCAGGGTTATTCTAATTCAATACAATACAGAGAAACAATAAACTGTAAAAAAATAATCAAAACATAAAAAGGCAGGTGACTAACAATGACTGAACCTTGAGCTGTGCTATGACTGTATTATTTATTCCAAAACTTGAATGACAGAATCTACGTAGCAACTTCATTAATTATTTTACCATCTGTATTTGCCATATATAAGTGTTCTGATGAAAATAAATTAACTTTTTTGTTTGTTTGCCTTGCTTGTTTGGTCACATGTCTTGCATCTTCAGAATATTTACATTTTCATTTTTGAAGGGGTTGCAGGTTTGGGCTTGGTGTAAGTATCTATAATCTCAGAGCCGGGGTTATTGGGGACTCTTTGGGTAATTTTATGGAACACTTTATGGTTAAAATTCAGCACATATTGAGGGAAAAAAAAAAAACAATTTTCAAGGTTAAGACATGCAAAACTATCTGACGTAATGGGGTGATTACTTTTTTAACTTACTTTATTTAGTGCCATTGTATTCATTAACTGTGGTAAACCATAAAAATTTAAATTAAAAGGTGATGACTGAAAGCAGCAGCAGATAAAGATCACATCGCATTGCTCCAAAGCACATAGGACATGCATTAATAGACTGATTCTCTTTCAGCTGCATCCAGCTATTCAGGGTGAAGCAGTAGGACCTTTGTGGCCGGGACGACGGTGGGGGATCGAACCCCACGCGGCTCGCACCAAAAGACCGTTCCTCTACCAGGGTCAGCCAAAGGGGAACTCCCCTTTAGCCAAGCTAGCGGGAACATCTTTTCAATTGGGACCCGGGACTTTCATCCCGCTACACATCTCCCCACCATTTTTGACTTTGTCCCGAAGTCACAGGAGCATGTTAGCATACTCTGTGACCCACATCCTGTTCGTGACGCCAGCTTGAAGCAGCAGGACCTTCGTGGCCGGGACGACGGTGGGGGATCGAACCCACGCGGCTCGCACCAAAAGACTGTTCCTCTACCAGGTTAGCAAGGAGAACTCCCCTTTAGCCAAGCTAGGGGGAACATCTTTTCAATTGGGACCCGAGACTTTCATCCCGCTACACAGGGTTAACACGTTGGATCTAGTATAGATCCGCATTGGGATTTGGCACAAATTTTACGCCTGCTGGTCTTCCTTTTGCAGCTGTAGTTATTTCAGCATGGAGAAACACACACAGCCACTGGTGGTTTCGTGGACAAGTATTAACCAGCATCTACTCTGCTTAACTTCTGAGATGTGATGGGATCAGGTACACACAGAGCAGAATGGCTCCAAGTGCATATATTAATATAATCCAGTGAAATATGATTGCCAGTCAGATAACTCCTTCTTTCTAAATGGCCAGAGTTGCAGTCTAGGTGTCCTGAAATTGAGATGAAGTGGAAAAATAACACTAATCCCAGTCATCAAGCTTGTGATATCTGTCACTGCTCACTAAATGTCACCTATTTTTAAAGTGAGTATTTTTAAAGACCACATAAAATCTCATTACACTTGAACATATTGCATATTGCAGAAGTCAGAGCTGCTTGAACTACAGGTTTAGTATGACTTTATGGTCATGTCATTTACAGTAACAGAAACAAAAACAGAGTAAAATTTAAAAAAAAAATCATTTAAATGATTGACTGAATGTTAATGGAAATGTTTCATGCAACCTTCAAACTGTAAAAATAATACACAATACTGCGTTGCATTTCAGTTTTGTCCAGTAAGAGGCAGCAAACACAATAGCAAATGCAAATAACTGATTTCCTTGATGTGTTCATGCACTGTAAAAAAAAAATTCCCTTGTTTTACAGAAAAATCCTGGTAGCTGTGGTTACCAGCAGAATTCTGTAAAAAATTACAGTGAATATGTAAATGGTTTGACATAAAATATGTAAATTTTACAGTGTAAAATTTGTTGTAATTTTATTGTCTATTTAGATGATAAAATCTCTAAAATGGTCCCCTTATGTTTAATTATCCTCAAAATGTAGTTTTAAACAGACACATCACCTCTTTTTTCAAAACCTTAATTATCAGTATTATACTATATTTGTGAGAATTGTCATCTGTAAAATCGAACTGTACAGTTTTTGGTATTACGGTTTTTCTGTGTTAACTACCGTCATTTGTAAATTCTACAGTGGTATATGATTAGTTAACATTTGTACTGTTAAATTCACAGTTCATTTTTCTTCCACTTATTGCTGTAAATTAAGCATTACTCCAATGTTTTTCTTTTTACAGTTTTTTGTGTTGTGATTTTACAGGATTTCACTGTTAATTTCAGACTTTTTTATAGTGTACATATAGGTCACCAGCTGTCTTAAAATAGGATAGGAAAGTGTTGTGTGGGCCGCTGAAGAGGAGGTACTGCTGGCCCACTACCAAAGGGCGCCCTGCCTGAAGTGCGGGCTTCAGGCACGAGAGGGCGCTGCTGCCTCACAGGAACAGCCGGGAGTGACAGCTGTCACTCATCAACTACGACAGCTGTCACCAATCACCAGGTCATCACCACACTACAAAAGCCGGACGACGTCTCCACCTCGTCGCCAAGATATCGTTCTACCTACGAGGTAAACTGTCAGCCGTTGTGGTTGTACCAAACATAAGTAATCTTTCTTGAACTGTTTACAGACATACCTGATCCATACGTGCAGCTGAGGCTGGGGTTCGCAGCCGGTGTGATTAGAGTGACGGACTTCACTCTTCACGCAGAACTCTTTAAGTGTGGTTCAGGCGAGGTGTATGTGGTAATTCGGTGTCAGAGGGTGGAGGTGTCGTTCCCACCTTGAAAGAACTGTTGTTCCTGCTGACTGTTTACTGGGTGTGTTTTCTCACAGTCATCATATCTGTTTCTCTGCATCCTGCCAGCAGTACCAGATCCGACAGTCGGAGACGGTGACCACCTGGGGGACTCGGGACTTGGCAGCTCCAGTATCCTTCGGGTTCGGTGGCAGTGGAAATCATGTGGGATCCGGTTCTTCTCGGGACAGACGTCTCCTACCTTCGAGCCTGCCCACACGTCACCATGTACATTTTGATTGTAAACCAAATTCTGTATTGTCTGTATTCTCGTTGTGCACATTTCACAACAGTAAAGTGTGTATTTTAGCTCATACTATTCTCCGTTCATTTACGCCCCCTGTGTGGGTCCGTGTCGTTACACTTTCCCAACAGGATATCTCGGCCATTCGTCATGGATTCCGAGGGGCAGCAACCATCGAGTGAACAACCAATGGAAGAGCAGAGTGCACAGGCATCAGCAGGAGGCGTGGTAGGTGAGTTGCAGCAAATCCTCACCGCTTCACTGCTCGGTTAGATTTTATGACCGAGCAGAACTTAATACTCAATCGCAGGATCTAGGCTCTCACCACGCAGGTGGAAGCGCGCGCACGGGGCGCAGCTGCAGCTCCTCCTCCTGCTGTCCTGGTGCCGAATACAGACGTTCCTTTGGTCGTTCAACGAACCCCCCCACCATCCCGAAGCATTCATAAGCCCCCCGGAACCGTACGGAGGCTGTGTGGAGATGTGCGCGGACTTCTTAATGCAGTGTTCGCTCGTCTTTGCACAGCGTCCAGTCATGTACGCGTCAGAATCCAACCGGGTGGCTTATGTGATCAATTTGCTTCGAGGTGAGGCACGCGCCTGGGCTATGGCACTGTGGGAACAGAACTCACGGCTCCTATTGACGTATTCTGGGTTTGTGAGGGAGTTCAGAACAGTATTTGATCACCCAAACAGAGGCGAGACCGCTTCAACAGCGCTGCTGTCAATGAGACAGGGGCGTCGGAGTGCAGCTGAGTATGCGGTCGACTTCCGCATCACAGCTGCGAGGTCCGGCTGGAATACCGCTGCACTCCGCGCCGCCTTCGTAAACGGACTGTCGTCAGTCCTGAAGGAGCATCTGGTGGCTAAGGATGAGCCGCGGGATTTAGATGGGCTTATTGATCTGGTTATACAATTAGACAATCGGCTAGAGGAACGCCGTCGGGAGCGAGACGAAGGACGTGGCCGGGTACGCGCCATCCCTCTCCCTTCCGGGTCCGAAAAGGTTCCGCCCTCCCCACGCTCCACTGCCTCAGCGCTCCGTGTGACAACTGCTGACAATGCTATGGACACGAGCAGGGCTAAATTCAGAGCTACTAACAGACAAAGGAGACTGGCCCGTGGGGAGTGCTTTATCTGCGGCTCAAGCGAGCATCAGCAGAGAGACTGCCCCAAATGGTTAAACACCAACGCCCGCTCTTAGAAACTGGGCTAAGGGTGGGCCAAGAAATTCACGTGGGACAAACCTGTATTTCTGCACGGCTCCCAATTACGATCCTGAGTGGGGATCTAACCCTTCAGGCCCCTGCACTGGTGGACACGGGGTCAGAAGGGAATCTGCTGGACAGCAGATGGGCAAGGTAGGTAGGGCTCCCCCTAGTGGCGCTTCCTTCCCCATTGAAGGTGCGAGCACTAGATGGCACCCTTCTTCCCTTAATTACACACAAGACACTACCAGTTACTCTGGTGGTGTCTGGGAATCATCGGGAGGAGATCATGTTTTATGTAACTCCTTCTACCTCCCGTGTAATTTTGGGCTTCCCATGGATGCCAAAACACAATCCCCGGATCGATTGGCCATCTGGGGTTGTGGCTCAGTGGAACGAAACCTGTCACCGGGAATGTCTAGGATCCTCGGTTCCGCCCGGTTTGACCGCTAACAAAGAGGTTAAAGTTCCCCCCAATCTTACGGCGGTGCCTGAGGAGTACCACGATCTCGCTGACGTCTTCAGCAAAGATCTGGCACTCACTCTTCCCCCACACCGTCCGTACGATTGCGCCATTGATCTGATCCCGGGCGTTGAGTACCGTCCAGCCGGCTGTACAACCTCTCACATCCGGAATGCGAATCAATGGAGACCTACATTCGGGACTCGTTAGCTGCCGGGTTGATCCGGAACTCCACCTCCCCGATGGGTGCAGGTTTCTTTTTTGTGGGTAAGAAAGACGGCGGCCTCCGTCCATGCATCGACTACAGGGGACTGAACGAGATTACAGTTCGCAACCGATACCCTCTACCCGTTAGATTCGGTGTTCACGCCCCTGCATGGAGCCCAAATGTTCACAAAACTCGATCTTAGGAATGCGTACCACCTGGTTCGGATCGGGAAGGGAGACGAGTGGAAGACGGCATTTAACACCCCATTAGGTCACTTTGAGTACCTGTTCATGCCGTTCGGCCTCACCAACGCCCCCGCGACGTTTCAAGCCTTGGTGAAAGACGTCTTGCGGGACTTCCTGCACCGATTTGTCTTCGTATATCTAGACGATATTCTCATCTTTTCCCCGGATCCTGAGACCCATGTCCAGCATGTACGTCAGGTCCTACAGCGGTTGTTGGAGAACCGGCTGTTTGTGAAGGGCGAGAAGTGCGAGTTCCACCGCACTTCTTTGTCCTTCCTGGGGTTCATAATCTCCTCCAACTCCATCGCCCCTGATCCAGCCAAGGTTGCGGCGGTGAGAGATTGGCCCCAACCGACAAGCCGTAGGAAGCTGCAACAGTTCCTCAGCTTTGCAAATTTCTACAGGAGGTTCATTAAGGGCTATAGTCAGGTAGTTAGCCCCCTGACAGCTCTGACCTCCTCCAAAGTACCATTTACTTGGTCGGATCGGTGCGAGGCCGCATTTAGGGAGTTGAAACGCCGGTTTTCGACTGCACCAGTTCTGGTGCAGCCCGATCCTAGCCGCCAGTTTGTGGTAGAAGTGGATGCCTCGGACTCAGGGATAGGAGCCGTGCTGTCCCAGAGCGGGGAGTCCGATCAGATTCTCCATCCTTGTGCCTATTTTTCACGCAGGTTGACCCCGGCTGAACGGAACTATGACGTGGGCAATCGGGAACTCCTCGCGGTGAAAGAGGCTCTTGAGGAGTGGAGACATCTGTTAGAGGGAGCCGCGGTACCATTTACGGTTTTCAAGGACCACCGGAACCTGGAGTATATCAGGACCGCCAAGCGGCTGAACCCCAGGCAAGCCCGCTGGTCATTGTTCTTCGGGCGTTTTGACTTCCGGATTACCTACCGCCCCGGGACCAAGAACCAAAGATCGGATGCCCTGTCCCGGGTTCACGAAGTCGAAGTCAAAACAGAGCTGTCGGATCCGCCGGAATCCATCATACCTGAGTCCACTATCGTGGCCACCCTCACCTGGGATGTGGAGAAGACCGTCCGGGAGGCTCTGGCACGGAACACGGATCCAGGAAACGGACCAAAGAACCGCCTCTACGTCCCACCAGAGGCCAGAGCTGCTGTCCTGGACTTCTGTCACGGTTCCAAGCTCTCCTGTCATCCAGGGGTGCGAAGGACCATGGCAGTGGTCCAGCAGCGCTTCTGGTGGGCGTCCATGGAAGCCGACGTCTGGGACTATGTCCAGGCTTGTACCACCTGCGCCAGGGGTAAAGCTGACCATCAACGGGCACAGGGACTCCTCCAGCCGTTACCTGTGCCCCATCGCCCCTGGTCTCACATCGGCCTGGACTTCGTCACGGGCCTCCCGCCGTCCCAGGGCATGACTACCATCCTCATGATAGTGGACCAGTTCTCCAATGCGGCCCACTTCGTGGCCCTCCCGAAGCTCCCTACGGCCCAGGAGACAGCAGACCTCCTGGTCCACCACGTCGTGCGTCTGCATGGGATACCTACTGACATCGTCTCCGATCGTGGTCCCCAGTTCTCCTCTCAAGTCTGGAGGAGTTTCTGCCGAGAACTGGGGGCCACCGTGAGCCTCTCGTCCGGGTATCACCCGCAGACCAACGGACAGGCAGAACGGGCCAACCAAGAACTGGAACAAACCATACGCTGTGTGACGTCCGCACACCCGACGGTCTGGAGTGAACATCTGGCCTGGATCGAGTACGCGCATAACAGCCAGGTGTCCTCTGCCACCGGCCTCTCCCCATTTGAGGTGTGTCTGGGGTACCAGCCCCCATTGTTTCCCATGGTGGAGGGAGAGGTCGGTGTGCCCTCGGTCCAGGCCCACCTGCGGAGATGCCGTCGGGTGTGGCGCACCGCCCGTTCTGCCCTGTTGAAAGCCCGGATGAGGGCTAAAGCCCATGCAGACCGCCGGCGTTCCCCGGCCCCTGCATACCAGCCCGGGCAGGAGGTATGGCTATCCACGAAAGACATTCCTCTGCAAGTGGACTCGCCAAAACTCAAGGACAGATACATTGGGCCGTTCAAGATTCTCAAAGTCCTCAGTCCTGCCCCAGTGAAGATCCAGCTCCCAGCTTCACTGCAGATCCACCCGGTTTTTCATGTTTCCAGGGTTAAACCGTATCACACGTCACCCCTCTGTGCTCCCGGACCAGCGCCGCCTCCTGCCCGGATCATCGACGGGGAGCCTGCTTGGACTGTGCGCCAGCTCCTGGATGTCCGTCGGAAGGGCCGGGGGTTCCAGTACTTGGTGAACTGGGAGGGATATGGACCTGAAGAACGCTCCTGGGTGAAGAGGAGCTTCATCCTGGACCCAGCCCTCCTGGCCGATTTCTACCACCGTCATCCCAACAAGCCTGGTCGGGCGCCAGGGGGCGCCCGTTGAGGGGGGGTCCTGTTGTGTGGGCCGCTGAAGAGGAGGTACTGCTGGCCCACTACCAAAGGGCGCCCTGCCTGAAGTGCGGGCTTCAGGCACGAGAGGGTGCTGCCGCCTCACAGGAACAGCCGGGAGTGACAGCTGTCACTCATCAACTACGACAGCTGTCACCAATCACCAGGTCATCACCCACACTACAAAAGCCGGACGACGTCTCCACCTCGTCGCCGAGATATCGTCTACCTACGGGGTAAACTCTCAGCCATTGTGGTTGTACCAAACATAAGTAATCTTTCTTGAACTGTTTACAGACATACCTGATCCATACGTGCAGCTGGAGGCTGGGGTTCGCAGCCGGTGATTAGAGTGACGGACTTCACTCCTCACGCAGAACTCTTTAAGTGTGGTTCAGGCGAGGTGTATGTGGTAATTCGGTGTCAGAGGTGGAGGTGTCTTTCCCACCTTGAAAGAAACTGTTGTTCCTGCTGTTTACTGGGTGTGTTTTCTCACACTCATCATATCTGTTTCTCTGCATCCTGCCAGCAGTACCAGATCCGACAGTCGGAGACGGTGACCTGCTGGCAGCTCCAGTATCCTTCGGGTTCGGTGGAAATCGTGTGGGATCCGGTTCTTCTCAGGACAGACGTCTCCTACCTTCGAGCCTGCCCACACGTCACCGTGTACATTTTGATTGTAAACCAAATTCTATATTTGTCTGTATTCTCGTTGTGCACATTTCACAACAGTAAAGTGTGTATTTTGGCTCATCTATTGTCCGTTCATTTACGCCCCCTGTTGTGGGTCCGTGTCGTTACACTTTCCCAACAAGAAAGTTTTACTTTTGCCTGCTGAAGTAGTCCTTATCACCAGGGGGGCAGGAGCAATGTAATAGCTGAACAGCAATTCTCTCTGGAAAAACTTTGCCTCCAGATATGGAGTTC
The DNA here is from genome assembly GCF_902500255.1 of Thalassophryne amazonica. Lineage (NCBI taxonomy): Eukaryota > Metazoa > Chordata > Actinopteri > Batrachoidiformes > Batrachoididae > Thalassophryne > Thalassophryne amazonica. The sequence goes on along the minus strand of NC_047109.1, from coordinate 74,539,846 downwards.
TGTTAAATATGTCACTGAATTCCAAATTTTCCAAGTTACAGGGACGTTATTACATGCATACAGAATTATGACACTTCATAGCTATTTTACACAAAAGCCCAACCATGTTGAACTGTAAAGGGTAGACAAACAATTATTGACAATACGATCCCTTTAATAAGGGAGGGAATTATGGGTTCCAAAGAGGAAAATCAACAAAAGACACAGGATAGCACTTTGGTGTTAATATAGATCCTGCAGAACAGTCAGCTGCCAATGAAGGAATGGACAACCGTTGTTACTGTGGTACACATTAAACTACGAAAATATACAGAAATTCAGTGTGCATCTTTCTTTGAGTTACATTTAATTTGACCTGAACCTCCAGAATCATTTTTTCAGAGTACCAGTTACTGATGCAGAGAAAAGAACCCAAAAATGATGAGGAAAGATGTCCAAATTGGCCCAGATTATACTCTAAAAATGAATGGGTCATTTATTACAAAGAGGCCTGTTTTATTAACAGCTTTGCTGTAAATAGGTTGAACACAATTTGTCATCATACCAACTGTATATTAAATTGTAGCCACATCATGATCCTCTTTGTGCATTTTTTTATATATAAAAAAAAAACTTCATTAAACTATGTAAAGGAGTGAAATATTCTTTTTCATCTCAGTGATATATTTTGCTGCAGAACCACGATAATGTAGATGTGCAAAAAGTTCATATCTGATAAAAGTAGAAGATTTCTAAAAACAGTGTTCCAGAAATGAGTAAATTACACAACAAAGAAGAAACACTCGCTCTTTATTTGATTAAATATTTCATCAGTGAGTTTTCTTCACTTCATTTAGAAATCTTAATGTCATTCTGTATGAGCTCTCCAATGAATGACAAATCATTTAATCAAAGGAGCACTTTTATAAATATAACTAATAACATATTTTTGGTAAAACATCACAGCCTCTTCTATCGTTTCCTCACTGAGCCGCTTTTCTTGTCCGACTTGGACTTCTTTCCCTCTTTCTTTCCTTTTGACAGATTCTCATACACGTCTTCGCTGTTTCTGGAAGGAATGAACACAGTGTCAATTAGTGACATCTTCAAACATTCAAATATACATATAAGAGAGCTCATAGTGTTTGTGGCTGAAGTGAGCATTGCATTTCATGGTTATTAAGAAGTTGGATACAGCATGAAGTGGAAAACAGAGTTGATTCCTTTGCCTGCCTTCTGCTAGGCAAAGGAATCAAAGTGAAAGAGTCTTTTTAACGCTGCTGGAGGAAAATGATTTAAAAAATAAGTACAAAGTGGTTCCAGACAGAGATGTCTGAGACTGCTGTGAGACCAGAAGAAACAGATTCTGTCTCTGATTACATTGGTAGTGCAGTGCTTTTTCATTAGCACACTGGGTGAAGCACGAATATACAGTATAGGGTCCATTAGTATTTGGACAGTGACTGGATTTTTGTGATACTGCCTCATTACATCACCTCAATCGACTTGAAATCAAACAATTAAGATGTAGTTGAACACACATGACTGTAAACAATACCTCTCCCTGTCTGCTTTGCCACTGTACATATGCCCAGTCCTCAATTTACTCACTCATCTTTTATACCCACTTATTCCCATTAAGGGTCATGGGGGAGCTGGAGCCTATCCCAGCAGTCACTGTGTGAGAGGCAGGGGGCACACAGGGCAGGATGCCAGTCTACTGCAGGGCCGCATATAGACAGACAAACACATTCACACTTACAGTCAATTTAAAGTCACCAATTCGTCTAACCTGCATGTCTTTGGAAGTGTGAGAAAGGCAGAAGGCCTGGAGGGAACCCGCCCACGTGCAAACTCCACACAGGAAGGGCCAGGAGGGACGTGATCCCACAACCTTCCTGCGGTCAGGCAACAGTGGTCACCACGAAGCCACTGTGTCACCCCTTCAGTTTAATTCTAAGATTTTTTTATTATTTTTTTGGTTGAGGCAGTGTCCCTTCACAGATTGTGGACATTGTTCCTTGTGCACTCTATAACGGTAACGGGTGTGATGCATCAGTGGCACGGTGCCGATGTGTGTGAATCACCATATGGGCGGTAAAGCGACTGCATTTATACAGCACTTTTCCACCTAAATCAGAAGCTCAAAGCGCGTTACAGTGATGCCTTGCATTCACCCATTCACACACTTCAATGTTAGGGTGCTGCCATGCTAGGCGCTCACTACACACCGAGAGCAATGTGGGGATTAAGGACCTTGCCCAAGAGGCTTTAGGGATTTTCTGGCATGACAGGGGTTTGAACAGAGGAACCTCTGGTCTCCAGCCCAACACTTATCCATTAGACCATCACTAGGAGAGAATGTACAATCAATGCTGATGACAGAACCACTACAGTGGATAACTGAACTAGTACAGGAGGGAAGAGAACCATTATGGTGAGCAGACAGAACCAGTGCAACTCTGCATGACTGTCTGTGCCCGGGCATAGAACCAGTTCACAGACGTCTCTCAATCAGCATGAAATGATCCAGATCACAATTGATATGAATAGTGTTTCCAAAAGACCTATATTGACCTGATGTGATTTTGACTGCGTAGGCGGGTAATTGTTTGTTTTAATCAAAATATGGTGTTGAAATCGACACATTTAAGTCTTGAGATGTTTGTACCCGCCTCCCTTTCTTCGTAACGCCAGGCTGGTTTGACCTGCAGAATTTACTGGCACACAGTTGTGAGTTTCAAAGGAGTGATGTGAACATTTGAGGCACATCCAGCTGATGTCATTTGTTTTTCACTTACTTTGATACCTTCCTGCCCACTGGTTGGTGTTTGAGTTGCAGATTTCCATATTCCATTTCAGTGTCCTGGTGCAAATAGTAACAAGACCATTCAGACATGACAATGCACAATTACTCAAATATCTGCAGGTCAATGTTCGCTTACAGATAACATATCAAATGGAAAACACAGGAGTGTTTAAACCAGCATTTGGGAGTACAAAGGCCTACTGACACCCGGATCACTTTATTGCTCATATGTATGGAAAATATCAGTCTGTAGCTCAGCCACAAGTGAGGCTAAAGAAAATTCTATGTTTGTTTGATACTCGGCCGTCATTTGTTCTGTGGTCTTTGTGTTCACAGCCTGGCTCACCAGGGAGGCGTAGTCTTTGACCTTGATGGACTGGATGTACTCAGACACAGCAACGTAGATAAACTTGTATTGAGTCTCTGTCTGCACCATGCCGGAGCGCTGCTCCCGCACCATCTGGATGTACTTTGGGATGTCAATATCACAGTCCATACCTGGAGCAGGACAGCAGGGGAAAGCCTCAAAAGATTACAGAAAAATGTCTGCAGGCTAGTTTATTTATTTATTTATTTATTGTCTTTACTGGATATACGGGTATACTGTATTTCAAGAATGAATTCTTTTAAGACTTTTCTCTCTGTCTCTCTCTCTTACCTAGCGTGTCAATGGTCTCAAGGATCATGTCAATCACCACAATGGTGCCTGTCCGTCCAATCCCGGCACTACAAACAAATTACAACAGAATCAAGGCTGATATATAGTTCTCGAATATTAAGATTGAAAAATTGATTTCACCTGCTTGACCAGTAAAACTGAAGAATGATTCTGGCCTCCACTAATTCTGTTTGTCATTCCAAAAACCTTTGCGCCAATTTTCATGATCGTGTGGTGGGGCCAGGGTCAACAACAAACAGTTCATAGGTTGTTAGCTTTTTCTGTCTTTCAACTTCTATAAACATTGCAGGAAGAATTTTTTGTGTGTGTGTTGGGGGGGGGGGGGGGGGGGCATTGTCATTGGTTTCTCATGAAATAACACTTTAATTTAAAATAAATGTATGATTGACATACTGTGGTTGCCACGTGCAGAAAGATTGATGGTGCCACGGATAGCACCCTCTGCACAGCGTGCTCTACTCCTTTAATTGTGTTCATTCTGTGTGATCAGTTACTCAAACCCAATTACTTTCATGAGAAAAGAATTTGCTTCACATTACATCTGTCAGGTGTCCATCTACACCGATCAAACTGTGCAAAGGTGCTATTAGGGAAAATAAAAGGTGGCAAAATTTGATTGTATGTCAGTGAAGGTTGGTGTAGGACTCATAAATGAATTTTAATTACTTTAGAATTCAATTATTTAGAGATAATTATGTTATTAGGGATTGCATAATCACAATGATTTGATCCTATGGATGAGATGGATAATTAAGATGATAGTAGTAGTCACAAAGTGGAAAAAAATAACTAGAATTCCCCAAATCTATCGTGTTGTCCAGTTCCAGCTGTTCAGTACCTGCAGTGGATGATCATCGGTCCAGAAGTGGGATATTCAACCTGTTTAGAATTGACTTGCGTGAGGAAGCTGAGGACGCCGCCCGGCTCCTGGGGCACACCGTGGTCAGGCCAGCTCATGTACTGGTAGTGCCATATGGTACGGGTCTGATTAGACTGTGAAAAAGGCAGCGTGAAGGAGAAGACAGGTCAGCCTTAGCTCAATGCAGAGGTCAGTAAGTGTGATCAGATGAGATGTTAGTGTTTGGAGGTTACCTGATCCACAGGAGAAACCTCCAGGACTCGGACTTTGTAATCGGCAGCCTCCCTCTGTGACTTACATGTCACTACGTATGACCCCAGCTCCTTGGAGGCCTGTTCATCTGGCCAGTAAGGAACACATTTATTCTGCATAAAAACACAATGTTTTTTTCTTTTTTCCTCAACTTTTTTAAAATCTCAGATCAGTTTAAGTACAAAAAAGAAATTGTGCACTATATATATTATCTGCCGAAAAGGAACAACATTGTCAGTGTTCCATGATGTATACCACAAAATGGCCGACGCACATCCAAAATGTCCTTGTATTTGGTGTTACTATCTGATATTAACCTAACTGCTTTTTGTAGCTGTCTAATTAATAAAACCAAAGTGTTTGCATCTATTTGGAACGGCATGATGGAACACTCTGATTTGTTGCTTGGCATGCCGACATAATTTACATACTGCCTTGAATGCAACGTGAGCACGACACCCGCTTATACCTGCCTACTTCACTTTGCAGCCAATCACATAGCCACTGATTCATGACAGGCTCAGGACCACCCACATGGAGGCCGGCCTTGACTCAGGAATAAGTTAATGCATGGAAACATCGGGGCTTTTGTTCAAACAGTGCATGTGATGTTTCTTCAAAGGCCCCAGCGCTGCTTTAGATGATGCTGTTATCAGTGTAGGCAGCTTTCAATACAACATCTAAACTTTGAAGTCCGTTTCCTGTCCAATTCTTTTTGAGATCACTCACCACATAAAAGAACCTTAACAACATCAGCAATGAAAAATAAAACAAACAAACAAACATGCAACCTAATAGTCTCTATATAATTAAGTTGTACCAAACCTAGATTTCTGTTCACATCATCTTAATAAATAAAATGAAAGGCTTCCAGATAACTTCAAATTCATGCACTTTGTCCTTCAACATATATGTAATCCTTTCCCGTGGGACAGTCGATGTCATCTGCCGTAGCTATTGGTCTCTGGGATTTCTTCCAGTTTAGCGATATACATCTTTTGACATTAAGTTAGCCTAAATCCAAAAGTGTCCGTTTATTCTTCGTGTAATTGTGCTTCTCGGGGTAGAGGCCAAATAAAAACAACTTAACTCCATTATCACATGTTTGGAAATAATCTTTTCCATCACATCTTTTATCTCTTCCCAAAACAGTATTAGTTTTTTTTTTTTTTTACAGTACTACATACAATGTGTCAATGTTCCTCTGTGTTCTGTGCATTTTGGACACACATCAGGTACATCACCATTATATCTATTTATGTCTCCTGGTATTACATACACCTGTATCAACCATTTACACTGTATCAATTGAAGCGATGTGTTATTGGATCTGGTGTGAGGCAGAATGCATGTTTTCTGTCAGAGCTAATGAACAGTCATCCTTCCAAACCCAACACAGAATAATTTGACCTCTGCATGGATATGTTTGCCTTAAAAGAAGAAACACATTTCAAGTCAGGTCCATTCTGATTTCATACTATATTTAATCACAACAACAGGGATTTTATTTTTAAAATATGTTCTTATTTTCAGAGAAGAGACTTAAAATATCAGCATCACACACCTCAGACCAAGATGAGGATAGAAGCACTTGTGTCTCTCTCACACACACACACACACACACACACACACACACACACACACACACACACACACACACACACACACACACACACACACACACACACACACACACACACACACACACACACACAGTTTCAACGATGTGTTTTGTTGATACTGACCCGCCCCTTCTCCACTTCTCTTGTTGTCATGACGATCACCCTTGTGTTTTCCTGCCACACCATCTGCCAGAAATCATTGACCGTTGTTGCGAGGCATCCCTGCGTGGCGATGTAAACTTTCTGATTGCTTGACTCCCACAGGGTGTTCTGAAAAGTCAATGCACTTTAATCAAAGTGCACAATCAGTGCAACAACAACTCCAAATCTGAATGAATAATATGGATAAACGTGGGGGGGGGCTTCCCCTTCCTTGTGTGTTTTGAAGACGTTGCAGACTCACTTTAACGTAGTTGGCGTTAATGTAATCTGAACCCACAACGTTAGGATCAGCGTTCTGCAGGACGACCCTGGTGTCGTTGACTTTTAAGATAAAATAAAGAAACAAAGCAAGAAAATGGTGAGAAGAAGACTCACTTTAAAATATGTTCATCTGAAAGTGGACTTATTCAGAATATTTACTGAATTAGAAGAAAATGAGGAGTAGTATTTCTAAAAATGCTTACAGGGCAGTATGTTCTTATATCTGTTTTTGCTTTTGTTTTCAGGCCTCTGGCCTTCCTCTCTGCTCTTTTTCACCTTTGCCTCCAACTTTTGAAGAGCCTAGTGGTTGAAAAAGCAAGAATGAGAAGAAGAGAAGCTAATTATGTTTTCCTCCACCACAAGATGGGGGTGTAGTAATTTTTAGAAGAAACAGCAGACTCTTTCCCATTACAGTCTTATAGAAATAAGATTTTTGATGGATAACTTATTTTTCTTCACTTGAAGAACATCCTGTACAGTTCATTACACAGCAGATAAACCCTGCTCTCTGAGAAGCAGTGATATTAAATAAAATCTGATCAGTTCAGATTAAATCTTACATCAAATTCCTCCCAAAAACCAGCTTTGCTCTTCCCTCCGTCGCTCTCTTGCTGCTGCTGTGTGGTCTGGTCCAACAGTTTCACTCTGCTGTCGATATCTGCCGCGTTCACTCTAGTGGAGTAATAAGGCTGCCAGGAGAAAGAAAAAAAAAACATATTTTGGGATTGCCCAAAACTACTGAATGGTTGGAAGGATGTTCAAAAGGAGATTAAAGAGATTTTGGGTTTCAGTTTTTCTTCTTGATCCAGCACTTTACATATTAACTATACTTCCTGACTGTAAGATCGATGGAAAACTGATTTATATGCTGAGAATTCTGCTTTTATTGCAAAGAAAACAATCATTTCTTCCTGACTGAAACCACAAGATCCCAGCATAATGAACTGGAGAGACCAGATAATGACCGCCTTTATTATAGAGAAAATCACTACAAGATTACAACTGAAAACAGACCTCTAATCACTTCTTTCATTTCTGTTTTTTCCTTGATTGTATAATTTTATGTGTTACTTCTGCTTGTATTGGTATCTGTGTCTAGCTGTGGTAGCTGTGTCTGTCTGTGGTGCAGAGTAAAGCATCATTGCACGCGTCAAGCTGAACGGATCTCACCCTGTAACACATGATCACCTTCTAACTCTGTAGGAGATATGACATGCAGCTGTTGTGCCAGGCCGTGACAGCATTAACAAACATGAATCTCACCTCAAACAGCGGTCCAGGAGTGTTTCACACTCCTGGTTAAGTGGAGGACGAGTGCACATGTGATTGCATGAGTGAGTGAGTGACCGCACCATGCCAGCTTTGACACATATGGCGTGAGTCCGGTCCATACACTGGTTGTACTGCGATGTTCAGTACCGACAGGGACTGTGCAAAGGGAGGACACAGCGCTCCCTCCCGCTTTGGTCCAGTATTTGCCTTCCAGAAACTGAGCAGTCTTCAGCGCCTTTTATGGCCGTCTGATAGCAGTCTGTGTCATCCACCTGTTCTCTACATGTGCTTTGGATGCCATCATGCAGGTGTGGATGAGGTCATCTGGATGCGTTCTGACACTGCTGACCACGCCTCTTTTCCTCCCGACTGCATCAGATTACTGCAATATTTGTCAAGAATGTGCATGGTTCCTGCACATTCTTGCTATGTGTGACTGGGGCTTTAGTGTTTTACAGCTGGTGGCCTACCTTGGGTTGTTGCAACAGTGTACAATATTATATGACCTCTTAAACCAACAAACTAGAAGATGTAACCTCTGTTCTGTACTGTTAATATTTTAATATAATTCAACAGGTTTTGGTTGATTTCACTGACATTTTTTTTTTATTGTGGGTAAAAACAAAACTAGAACATGATGCAAACGTTTTATCTACTGTGCATTATTGATTAAAAAAATATGTCAGTCCACTTCACCTGTTTCAGATGGACCCAGTTTCCAGAAATCTCCTCAATCCCTTCACGTTTGTAGTGCTCAACCAAGTCTGTTAGCGTGTCGAACGTCTCCGATCCTCCCACTGTATATCTGTCATTCTGAACACACATATAAAGAACATGTCTGATGGAACAAAATAAAAGAAGATAAAATATAAAGAAGAAACTCACCAGTCATATCGAACAGATTAAAGTGCAAAACTTAAAAGCAAAAAACAACTGTTGCGAAGGTGGCCAAACTTACAAATATTTTCAAATGAATTTAATAGGATTTAGAATTTAATGGAATTGTTCTCACACTGAGTTTCTGATTTAAACTAATGCAGCAAACCTTAAGCCTATGAATCCTGTCTGAACTATATAAAAATATGTTCAGAACACACCTGATTTAACTCGTGCTTCTCATTAATAAATTTATTAACACCACTGATGTACTATGTTCACTAAATACCTCACAGTCTGATTATTGGTTTGATTATATTATTATCATAAATACATTTTATGAAAAGTTGTATCGGGCCAAAAACAAAAGTCATTAGAACTGCTTTACACCAAAGCAAAGAATTTCTTGGAGAAAATGTAAGCAGGATTACTGAAAAAAACGATTTTGTGTTTCTCACAAAAGTAACTAAATAGAAAAAGCTTGCGGCTGAGAGTTAAGGCCCGTCCCACATACTGTAGACTGCAGTCTTCCCAGGTTCGAATCCCAGCTGGGGCAAGTCTTTGCTGCACGTCTCACTTTCAAGGTCTGTATAATAATAAACGCTGAAAAATTCCCCCCAAAACATCCCTGACTGAAGAGGTTGGACCAGATCCAGAAGAGAGACCAATCAATTCAAAAAGGGGAAAACAGGACAATTTTGAAGTTATTAAGTAAAGACAATTTATTGTCATGTCACTACAGACAGTTATATTTTTGAGTACAATATTTGACACGATGGTGAAGATGAAGATGAGATGTTTGTCAAGGCACAGTGAGAAAAATAATGTGTTACAAATTTTAAAAAAATTAATAAAGGTGTAGCAAATATGCATATGCCATGACAATACAATAAAATATCAACAATAAGATTTACATTAAAGTTAAGTTAGAGCTTAAATTAAGTACAACTGTACATGTGCATTGTAAATAATACAAAATTAAATTTGTTAACATGACATGAAGAATGTGCTTTAACTACACTGCAAAAACACAAAATCTTACCAAGTTTATCAGTCTAATTTCCTCTCAAAATATCTATGTACACTTAATTCAAGCTGCAATCACTTAACAAGCAGCATTTCAGTAAGATATTAGGATTTGTTTTCAGATAATATATCTTAAAATTCTTGTTAAGTGAGTCTTGAAATGATCATGTTTAGAATCATATCTAAGACAAAACCAGGTGAGTTTTTTAACTCACTAGAAGAATTTTTTTTAAACTGCTGTTTTGTTTTGTTTTTTGTAAAAGAATCAACATTTCCTAATGCTACCACAGCTGCAATATTTACTATGCGGGTAATCAATTCATCATTTTGTGTCCAAATTTTGTGATTTCAGCTTTTTAAGCGTGAATATTTTCTGGTTTCTTTACTCGTCTCTGACAGTAAACTGAAAAGCTTTGGTTTGTGAACAAAACATTATCTTTGAGAAACACTGATTGATATGTTTCACCAATTTCTGTCATTTTATGGACAAAACAACTAAAGGAATAATACAGAAAATAATAAGCAGAATAACTGATAATGAAAACAACTGTTAGTTTGAGCACATTGAAATATAAGATTTTATTGTAATTTTGTGTCTTAGGAAGAGTTAAGTTGTACACAAGATTTTCTTCCATATCTTTTTTCCTTGTGTCTTTTTAAATTTTGGTATTTAATGCCCTTTATATGCTGAGCTTCTTATTTTTATGACCAAATATTTGAACACAAGGTTGAACGTTTTTAGTATAACTGGGTTGATTTACTGGTAAATTAACCAAAGAACAATCAACTAATGTGAAAATAATCAACAGATTGATTAAAAAAATCAATAAATTAATCAGTTACAAAAAATAATTGTTATTTGCAGCCATAAATGCTATTAAAGATCAATATTAGTTTCCTCAGCTACTTATTTCAAGAAATGTGAAGTAATTTTTCTCATGTTCAATATGGAGATTTTTTTCTTTGTTAAAAGACCTTGTTTTCAAATAATATGAAAAATAAATTAATAAAATAAAGCAATTAAGAAAAAAAAAACAGCTGCTTAAAATTCTTATGGAGTATCAAAAAACCTTGTTTAGCCTCAGATACAAGTCAAAACAAAATGTTTCTAAGACTCACTTAAGCTTTTTCAGATGTACAGTATTTTCTAAAAACAAGTCCTTCTATCTTACTGAAATTTTGCTGAAGTGAATGTTTCTTATATTAAGTGGAATGTAATATTTTGACAAGAAGGTACACACATATATATGTTTTTGAGTTTTTGCAGTGTTGTGTCTTTCTCGTACTAGTTTGCACGTTGCGGCTTTGCAGTTAGATGGTGGTTCCTGTGGGCTGGATGGCAGATGTAAAACGGGGAAACGTGTTCCTTTTGTTGTATGTTTAGTCTGATTGGGTGCATATTAATAAAACCAGCTTCAAACAAAACAAAGTCATTTAATGGATGAGGCTAAAAGTTTTTTCTGGGTATTCTAATATATTTATTCTGTACTAACAGCAGACAAGAGTCACATAAGATTTATAAAAAAAAAGTTCCCATAAAAACTCTTTGGTGACCTTATCTGTCTTTTCACATTAATATTTTGCACATTTGTAGTGTAGCAAAAAATGCCTCCAGCTTATTTCTATGAGGTAAACTGCAGCTAAATAAAATATAATGCAAATCTCATGAGGGCAGCTGATGATGGAAGCAGATAATTTATGAAAATTAGAGAGACGAATGTGTTTGATCAGTTCTGTTTGACTCATAAAACCGTGGTTCTTGACGTAAATGTCTGACGTAAAACTCCCTTGTTCATCCAAAATATTGCATTTAGGACCAACAGCAGAGCTAAAAGTTGAGCAACGCTCTGTCCTTGCGTAAGACTGGAGAAACCTGACTTCGGCTTCAGTAATCGCCTCTGTGTGTTTTAGTGTGCAACACTGAAGTGCTCTTGCACCACAGCAGTGCCTACCTGGCACATGACCTTGATGTGGGAGACCCTCTTTCCTCCTGCTTTATTCAGCTCATCCGTCAGCACAGACAGAACAAAGTCTCCGGGTTTGGACAGTGACTCTCTTACCAAATAGGTCCCCGGCTCAGATCGAGCAGCGAGGAGCTTCTCTGCATTCTGCCCGGACAGATGACCGTGGTACCACCTGGGACAGGAAGGCACAACCTCAGAAAACAAAGAACAAATCTGCTACACACAGACACTTGAATGGTCCTATAATTGTAGGTATTGTTATAACTGTAGAAAACTGTCTTTAGTGTCAACATTTTTCACTCAGATGTTACAAAAACTTTGTCACAATCTGCCATAGTTATAATAGTGAGCAAAGTCACTCACATGCACCAGGGAACTTATTCATCTGGGGTAAAGCCCCCTAAAACCCGTCACGCTGTCATACAAAAACTCCTGTCAGGTGCCATGTTGCCACAAGCTGACACTCCTGGTATCAACACGGTACTTCCTGAACACTGGTTTACTTCCACACGTCAGCTTAAAACAACTCCTGGCCATTTTGTGACAATTCCTCCAACACTCATAGTAACTCTTAAGCACTATTGGTGTGGTCATGGTGCATCATTAGGTGCAGTGCTCACTATAAATTGCCATGTATTGTCATCATGATGTGTAATGATAGCATGGACATTTCAAAGGTGCTTGTGACCACTCAGCGGCACATGAAGCGGGACAAGGACTTTGCATAAATGGCTCCTCCCGCACGACTTCCATCAAGATTTACTACTAATTAACTCATGACCCTACTTGTGCAGAAATGTACCACCTGTTTCCATGGACAAGACCCTTCACATGCATTGTCCCAGTTCACCCAGCTGTAACTGGGCACCACTCTTGTCTGGGGAAGTAACCTGTGATGGACTGGATTCCCAGTCAGGGGGAGTCATGTACTCTCATCCGCTACATAGGCCTCAGGGCCTATATAGGACTTACTTCTTCTATTTTTACTTGTGGCCCAAGTCCTTAAAGTGTAAAAAGCCAACTGCTGGTATGTTCATCATTTGTGTCAAATTATTCCCAACATACAAATACTCTTTTCTTCTTCATCACATTGTCGTAAGTTTAAAGACAGTCAACAGTGATTCTTTTTAGGCAGCTCAAACAGAGAACTTCCTCGGTGGTTGCACATTTGTTTACTGTTTTGTCCTGTACTTGTTTGTAGCTTGGCAGTGGACATCTGATAGATGTTAGTTTTATCGGTGCGTTATCTGTTTTCCTTCTGTTCGCATCCGGAAGCGCTGCACACCTGCATTCAGCTGCTGTCCACTCACTCCATCAGAGCCTCAAATCCACTGGAGACAGATGGATTTTTGCCACTGGACAAATTATTTAAATAAAGCAGGAGTGGTGGGCAAGTGGTTCGTGCACTTGGTTTCAGTGCGGAAGGTTCCTGGTTGAAACCCTACCCCTACCTTGTATCGTTTTTAAGAGGGCTCCTAATTTGAGTTTCATGCTTGTCCGTGCAAATTTGCCGTCACGCTGTCAACCATATTTTTCACAAGTATCACCACATGGTAACAACAGTTGTGGCCATTGTGCCCAATGTAATTTTACTTATACAACTCAAACATTTTCACATCCCAGGACTGGCAAAGTCTTCAAAATTCATGGCACTATTTCATGTAACACGGCTAATGTTATTTACATGTTAAAATGCCCCTGTGGCCTAGCTTATATTGGCAAAACAACAAGACCTCTTAAAATTAGAATATCAGAACACAGATCTAATATTCGGAACAAAGACAAGAAAAGTTCAGTGGCTATTCATTTCACACAAGCTCAACACAATGTGAGCACATTGAGATTTATTGGGATAGAACAAGTAAAACTGACGAACCGCGGTGGTGATATTAATCAGTATTTACTTAAAAGAGAAAGTTATTGGATCTACACTCTGGACACTCTCAATGCTAAAGGACGTAATGAGGAATTTGACATCAGACCTGTTTTGTGACTCTTTTTGTAGTTTTGTCATCATCTTTAGTATCTATGCAGTTGTTCTTATGCGATCTTTTCCCTGTTGTCTCTTTTAATGTTTATATTAATTTGATGCTTAATTCTAGCACTGTGTCGATTGCACCAGTTGGATGCACCTGTTTGTTCCTTTTTTTTTTTTTTTTTTGGTTTATTTACATTATTCTAGGATTGTTTACACCTGATGCCTATTGTAAAAGGAATACAACATGTGAGTTTTGTTTGTTTGATGATTTGAAACTGTGAGTTTTGTTGGTTTGTTCATTTGTTTGATGCTTTGGAACTGTGCAAAGGCACTGATCTGTAATTGGTAGCCGTGGCCTATTTTTTTCTGCAAATTTGAGCTTCTTTAATCATTTTGACATTTTCAAAGCACTTAATCGACTATCACCAGCATGTTTTTTTTCATGCTATTTTCATCTAATCAATCACGTCTTTATTATTTTGTGACTTAATTGACTTTATTGCTATTACATGGATATTTATTCTTAATTGTAATATATGAATTTATGAAATTATTAAATCATTTAATTATGTCATTTTTAATTGGTGAAGAGTGGTACAAATTTTTGCTAATTGGTGGTTCTGGCCTATTTGGCAATGAATTTGGGACCTTTTAATTGTAATAGAATTTTTTTTTTTTTTAAGAATTACAGGTGTCTTTAGTTTTTTGTGAATGAAATCTATTTGAATTTAAACTGTATTGAAATTTGTCTTTTTTCTATGCAATAGATATTTTAATACATGGAAGTGCAATATCATTACAGCATGAACCCTGTTTGATGACAGTGTGTTAAGTTTTTTGTTTTGTTTTTTTTTTTCCCACACGTTGCCAATCATTGTGAGTTTATATACAGGTGCATCCGGACATGTTAATTATGTCTGATGAAGGGCGAGGCCCGAAACGTCACTTTGGTGCTTCATTAAAGGTTTGTTTGGGAGCTAACTGGCTGTGCGGATCTTCCTTTTGTTTTTTCAAACCCTACCCCTGCCACATTTTGACGTGTAATGTGGAGTTGCGTCAGGAAGCGCATCTGGCGTAAAACTTGTGCCAATTCAACATGCAGATCCACCTCTGATTTGCTGTGGCGACCCCGAGTGTAAAACAAGGGAGCAGCTGAGCGGTTTACTTTTACACATTATTTAAATAATTCTAATCAGTTTACTCAATCCATCACAGTGTGACTACACCTTTACATTGTAGTATTTATATAAGGTTCTTTCTTTGGGATTATAGGTCAAAACAGTCATTTCTGGTCTGTTTTTTTTTTTTTTTTTTTTGGAAAAAGTATCAATAGAAGAAAATACAAACTAAATAATTTAAGCATAAAATCTGCCTTCTAGACTCAGTAGTTACACAGATCTAAGGACCACTTCACACATAACACGACTGAAGCCAACTAGTGCACGAAGGAGGAACTGCATACCACTCGTTAAAAATTGGCGCCGCCTCAAACGCCTCATACAGCTGTTGCCTCAATCATTCGCACACAGCAGAGCCAAAAGACAGCGAGTGCCCTGCGAGAGCCTATTCCACCCCTCTCTCGGCAGGTGTCGGCCAAATTCCAGGTGTCATACACGAACATCCAACACCTCTCACTGGGCATTTAGAAAATGTGTGGTTATTCCCAGCACGAGAGGAGAGTGCAGCTGACCACATTTGAGCTGCCTGTGAAAACTGTTTAAATGCCCCAAGAGTGTGGCGTAACATAGGAGTGATTGTGGCGACCACCAACCCCCCCTCCCCCCCCAAAAAAAACATGTGGCATGTGGGGAGGAGCACACTTGCATGACATGTTGATAATTATGGACAGACATGATCACATGGGGACCGGCCATCCAAGTCTGAGCGCACATGGCACAGCAAGGGGCCTCTCAGCTGATCACCACCCAGCCACTCACTGAAAGCTGGAAATGACGGCTCAGTGCATGACGTGTTAATTTAAATCATGAGAACACAGCCAGGACAAGTACATAAACAAATACTACAATAACTACATATACAAATACATAAATAACTAAAATAAATAATCACAATAAATAATGTGCTGATCAAACAGATGGGCGTGTCCATGCAAACTGCTTCTGTTGAGATCTCTGAACCTGGATGTCACAACTGGAGAACACGTACCATGTTTTGAAGGACATAACCTTGCAACTGTCCACCATGGGGGTGCATGTGTGTGCCTGTTGTCCTCACGTGGAAATACATAAAAACATATATCGCCTTTGCAAGGGGCTGCACCGGCCGCACAGCGCGCACATCGGCAGGCTGTGCCAGGTGAAAAGGACCGTCTGATCATGTGTACACTCAGCTGGCGATCTGAATGCCACGTCACCCACGTCAGCTCTGGTCCACACAACGCAGTGTCTGTCCTTCGACGTGCCACTCGGCGGACACATCTGCTGGCCCCGCAGATGTGGACATAAGAGCACACTGCTTCATTCATGTCATTTCATGACTGTACGTCTATGACCATGGGTCATATACAGAGGTCCTTCTGTACAGAGGTACAGAAAGATCATACTTGTATTGTCCGCTTGGTAAGAGGGATTAAATATTAGAACCTGTTGTGTTTTTTATGGTGTGTGGTTTTTATTTTTTTCTCCACAGCAGCGGCGCAATGTGGTGTCACATGCTCCAGGTGCTCGCACTGTGTTTGTGCATGTGCACAAGCATGCACGAAACCATCGCCGCTGTATCGTGCACGCCTGTCCGGCCATGTGTCCCTCCCGACAGCAGGTGGAATGTTTCACGGTTCCCCATTTTGTTTTTTGTCCACGGATTTTCTTCTGGTTTCTGCATCTTTTGCCCACCGTCGTGTTATGTGTGAAGGGGCCCCCTTAATGACGTGGTAAATTTCATGTTTTGGCCACTACCTTGGTAATGCTTCCATTTGTGACAAAGCATTCCAACAGAGCCTGCAGAAATTTGGATCATGCAAATAATCTGACACCAAAATTAACACCATGGCACAAGCATACACAGACCAATGGATTACATGGCATACAAAGATTTATTTTTTTACTGATTTGTGAGTTTGTCCTGCAGTTAATCAGGTCTGAACATAGGCCATACAGTACATATATGATCGCATTAGTGGTTATCAGGCAGACTGATGTGCACAGCATGTGGCAACAAAAAGGCAGAACAAATTCAGATGCACAATGTAAATTAAAAATGTCCAGTACAGATGTTTCTGTTTGGTCAGTGGTATTTTTGTCCATTACACTGTGGGTATGTGAAGAAGTGAATGCACACTCCGTTGTGTTGAGCTTTGACTTAATTTTAGGCACAGTTCTCGATTTGTTCTTCTAAACTTCCTGTTTTGTGGTCGGAAAATTTCTGATGACAGATTTCATGGCTGAAGAGGACAACGTATTTATAGCACCTCACACACACTGAGCCACAGATAACAGCCCCCCCACCAAACATTTTCAGAAGACTCAGTTCCTTGATTTACTTGTCAAAATAACTTGACTTTACAGAAAATTAAATAAGACTTCAAAGTAGAAGTTGTCTTTGCAATTGTGCAGAGAACCTTTGCAGAAAAATAACCAACAGTGTCAACTGTAAACTATATGAGCATGTTTTTGACATGACTGTTTTTTTTTCTGTTTTTAGAGACTCAGTAAGACAAAAGCTACATGAGAAAAATGAAAAAGAAAAATGAACCACACCGGGACCTGCTGATGTGTGTAATCGTGTGACAAACGAGATGAGAGCGACTGGGTGAGGAAGATGGTAAGTGCGCAAGAACATGATGGAGAGTGCAATAGAGGAAGCCAAATAAGATCTGGCCATTGCTTTCAAAAGTGTCAAAACTTAAAGTTTCCAACCACTGTAAGAAAGGGAAGTAGACAACTGACACGGAAGGGAGGGGGGTAGAGCTCCGAGCTTGGTTAAAGGTCAGTTACACATTTGACAGAAAGTAGAGTACCAACATCTGATTCAGAAATGGAGCAGAATGCTTCAATGCTTATATATGTTTATCATTATTGTAGCTAGTTGGACGTTAACCTACTTTAAGCAATCTACTGTCACGTAATGTTTTCCATTCCAACGCTGCCACGCAGGACAAATTGCATACATGTCATTCCCAGTTGTTCATTATCGTTATGATTATTAATTTTATCCAAAATGTCAAACACAAAAATATGTCAATATACAATGCAATGTCTTGATTTTGTAGAATAATCCTGTCTCTATGTATTAAGAACTGCACGCTTTTATTTTATGCCATGAAAGTACATCTTCTGGTAGATTTCACAGCACGTATTTTACTGTCTCACTGATGTTTGTGTGTTGCTTGTTAGTCAATAAGGCAAAGACTGAATGTCTTTGGAACTAGATCTCTTCAGAGGATCCTTGAGTAACGCTGGAATGACGTTATGCCAATTGTGTGGTTTCTTCGGAAGACTAAAATGAGGAGTCTCACTTGTATTGTGAGGAAGCATCAGCTTTGATATTCTGGCCATGTGGAGCGTTTCTCTGTGCATGAACCAGCACGCAGGTGCCCAAGTGTTGAGGATTCCAGGGACTGGAGACGGTGAAGGGGATACCAAAGTTTCATTTGGCTGTGGCAGATAGATAGTTATTTTAGAGATGTGGGGATGGACCATTTGTTTGTCTGGGTGGTTATTGTTTTGCAGTTTGTTAACCCAAAGCGGCTCTGTGGTGTCGTGGATGTGGTGAAGCGCAGCACCAGCACATGCTCCCAGACGTGACTTGACTATGCATTAAATACGGTTTGCATCAAACTGATGTGAATTCTACCACAGTTTTATCCAAATAAAAGACAAAACACCATGCTGCTTAGGGGAATTTTCTTCCATATCAAGGCTATGAAGTCAAGGACACAGGCTGAACAAATGGCCGACTGTGTTCCCACCATCAGATCACGTATTAGTACACCTGACCAACACGCCATGTTCACCTTCTACATCTACAACATAATTTCTGTAGTGCGACTGTCACTGAGGCACAGCGGTGAAATTAGTCATCAGAAAGCTGATATGTGGAACTGACTGATTTTGTTGATCCAGAATGACACTAAGTTTGAGATCAAGAAAAAAAAACTGTGCAACAGTAAAGGCTTTGTCATTCATTTTAAACACTACATGTATGGTGCCTCAGCTCCAACATTTCTGCTATGGCATGTTTTACAAATACCTGTGTTTTTCTTTTGTTTTATTTATTAGTTTGGCCAAAGCAGATGGTCAACCCACTGAGTCTGGTCTGCTGGAGGTTCTCTCCTATAAGTATTTCAAGTAATATTAAATGTTTAAACATGTGTTTGTAAAAATATTATAGTACCATTTTGGAATTTGTGTTGTTTATCATAAGGCTAAACCAGAAAAGTTTGGGATGGTATGGAGGATGGGGGGAAGCAGTGATTCTTGCATTTACGTTGGCTTCTATTTCATTGCAGATGGTAGGAACCCAAGATAGGTTATGTTTTATGTGGTCAACTTCATTTCATTTCTTAAAAAAACATCCATTCCTGCATTTAAGGCCTGCAACACATTCCAAAAATTTTGGAACTCTAAAGGTTTTTTTTGTTTGTTTTTTTTGCCATACCTTCTCATAACACTTCAAAGATACATTGGCATAGAGGATACCAAGTGATGAAGAGTTTTAGGTGTAATGTCCCATTCCTCCTGAAAACACATCTTAAGGTGTGCAACAGTACAGGGTCATCATTGTTGCATTTTCTTTTCAAAATTCTCCACAAATTCTCTGCTGAGGGCAGGTCAGGGCTGCAAGTAGCACAGTATCAGTACCCTCCTATTCCACAGCCATGCCTTTGTAAAGTGTGTATAATGCGGTTTTGCATTGTATTGTTGAAAAATGCATGAACGTCCCTGGAAAAGATGAAGTCTTAAAGGCAGCATATGTTGCTGTAAAATCTCTATGTATTTTTCTGCATTAATGCTGCCATCATAGAACTGTAAATTACCTTTTCCAGGATCACTAAGACAACCCCATACCATGACAGACTCTGGCTTTTAGACTTGTTGCTGATACCAGACTGGATCGTCCCTTCTGTTTTTGGTACACGGCACATGTGGTCCGTTTCTTCCAAAAAAGATCTGGAATACTAATTTGTCTGACCACAATGCACATTTCTGTTGCGTGATGGTCCAACCCAGGAGATGCCGAACCCAGAGATGTTGACGCTGCTTCTGAACAAGGTTAATATAAGGCTTTATTGCACAGTAAAATTTATAAGGGCCATTGGTAAATGTAACTCTGTCATGTAATGCTTGATAAATGTTTCCCAAGGTAATTGCTTGAACATGTAGTTATATCAGCTACTGAGTGCAGGAAGGGCGAAGTGGATGGACAAATGTGGCAGGAGTGAATTGTGATAGAAGGATATCTGCAAGAGTGAAGGACAAAGTTTACAAGGCAAGAGTGAGACCAGGTGTGATGGACAACTTGAGGGTGTACAAGTTCAAAGATCCTGCTATTTTCTTTGGAAGTGATGACGATGTACAGGATTAGGAATTAATATTTAGAGGGACAGCAGAGGTGGGACAGTTGGGAGACAAAGTCAGAAAGGCAAAATTGAGACGTTTGGACATGTACAAAGGAGGGACTTAGGGTATATAGGGAGAAGGATGCTGATGATGGAGCCACCAGGCAGGAGGAGAAGAGGGAGGGTAAAGAAGAGGATTATGGATGTGGTGAGGGAGGACATGCAGGTGGTTGGTGTGACAGAGGAAGTTACAGAGGACAGGGTGAAATGGATCTGAATGATCTGCTGTGGTGACTCCCAACAAGAGCAACTGGGAGAGGAAGATGATTATAGACGGTGACACATGAGGATATTAGACAACAGTGCAATTGGGAACAAAATGCCCAACGGCAAAGTGTAACTAGCAACAGCACAAAGGAAATGGCAAACTGTTTCACTCCACGTTAAATTTTTGTATAATTTAAAAATTACAATAAAATTAGAAATAAAGAATAAAGCATCGGTAAAATGCACTTGACTAATGCGTTCAACTCTGAATGATATTCACAGTTCCTCTGTGAAATTGTGAAAGAAAATCCACCAAATTGCAGTTTTTTGTTTTGTTTTGTTTTTTTAGAAAGGAAGGGAAACATGAATAAAATATTTGAACACAGGATGTGAAAGTTTTAACATCAGTGGAGTTAAGAAACTCTTTGTAAATGAAATATCTGAGTACAAATGTTAGATTTTTTATTTTTATTTTTTGGCTGATGCAGGAAATGAAATCCCACATCACAAATTTGAAACAAAAATGTGCTGAATCTGGTAATCCCTTGTAGAAATGCAAAACTTTTTTTTTTTTTAGTGGCTGTACATACGTCATGCCAGAAACAGTCACTGGAACCAAGTAGCAAAATCTGTTTGACATCTTTTCATATTCACCCAATTATCCAATTTTAGTCTGTAGGCAAGAAAAATAAAGGTCTAAACCCCAAACGTCTAACATGAAATGAGAAGGTGGTTTTTCTTCTCTGTAGTGAATGAACAGTTAATATTATAAAGGTTATTTTTAGATAATAAATGCTGCAGGCAAAAATTCCGAAATTAAAACACAACACAACAAAACGTAGGTTATTATATGTTTCAAATAAACTAATGTGAGAGTGAACTGGTAATTGCAAAAAGTGCATTCACCTTTGAAAGAGCTAAGAGACTAAATGGAAATATTTAGGTCATATTCTTGAGTAACTTCCCCCCTGACAGCACATGTGAGCACATGCAGCAGAACCATTGGTGTTCTCCAAGCAGAAATATTATTGTCTTACAAATGAGTCTGAATAACTTCCCTCTATTCTATGAAATGTCAGACTCATGCATCCACTTACTGAGCTCCAATGCACAAAGCAGCACAAAGTAGCACATGGCGCATCGCAACTGCCATTGCAAGTGTGCAATTGATGCAAGTGTCATTTTCACAGCCGACACCCACATTCTCTTCAAGAGCAAATCTACTTTCACTCATTTGTGCACCCAGCAGTGCGCTGGTCTTAAATAAGGTGTTGTCATGTGCAGTGTCTGTGCATTTGCATCGTGGCTCTCCACAACCAAAATGTGGTCTAAATTAAATCACAGTTTGTCTATTATTCATACAGCGAAATAGTCAAAATATGCTGTACACAGGCAGGTTCACAACACGCACACGCTGCTTATACACAAAGGGATGAATAATGGTGTATTTAACAGCAACCAATCATAACAAAATTTAAAAACAAAATACATGTCAACACAAATGGCATTAATGGCATAACCATTAATAACTCTGAGTTATACTATATCTTTAGCACAGGTGCGATATGTGTGTGTGTGTTGTGGGGGATGTTTGTGCCTGCTGGGAGATCAGGCAATCAGAGAATAATGAGGAGAAGGTGTTGCAGGAGGCACTCTAAGGCTTTACCTCGGGGATCTATGAATGACTGATGCTCCTACATGTGCACTTCAACACTTGGTGCCAGAAAACCTCTCATTATCTCCTCTTTGTTCACTATCTAAAACGCAATGTGCTGGTTGTTGGTGCACCTGTCTCTTGAAGGCACTTACAAGTGACACTCTGTTTCTTTTATTTTATGTTACACCCTAAATACTGAGATGACTCACAGAAGTGGGTGTGGCACGCTGTCGAACGCCTTTGTCAAGTCGCTGAAGGCAAAAAACAATGGTTGGTGTTACTCTCAACATATTTTTTTGCAGTTGATGGACAGTGAAGATTGTGTCTGTTGTCCCTCTTGATGGTCAGAAGGATGTTTTTTTGCTAGTAGTTTCAGACGATTGTCACCAATGCCTGCAAGCACCTTTCCTGTGGTAGACAATAAGGAGATTCTGCTATGGTTTCCATAGTCAAAGTTGTCTCCTTTCCACTTATAGATGGTGACAATCATTGAGTCTTTCAGATCCGGTAGTATTTCTTCTTGACTCCAGATTTTGATGATGAGTTGATGCAGCTGGTGAGGGACCTCCTTTATTAAAGACCTCATTTAAAGACCTGTTGTCTTCCCCAGGTGCTCTCTTATTTTTCTTACCTTTAAAGGGCAACAAGAGTTTCTGCAAGTGTTGGGGTTCAGCTGAGTTCTTAAACAATGTCTTGTCTTGGTAAATGGCTGAGCACTTCCTCCTCCTCAATGACTGGTTTGGTGTTCAGGAGGTCTTCAAAGTGTTCTTTCCATCCAGTACTAATGTCATAGGTGAGCAGACTGACCTCCAAAAAGACAAATTAAGTATCAAATTGTTCATTTGGATATCAACTTTATCAAAATGGATTTTAACTAACAAGTCATTTTAACCCCTTGTTTGTGACATACCAAAAACATGTTATAATGAGGTTCATTTGGAATTCTGATTAACTATTTCAGTTTTCAGATACTCAAATAAAATCACCAAATATATGTTAGGTGAGATGTATACTGCACATTTCAACTTGAATATTTGGAAAATATAACACTTTAGGGGTTTGGTCTTCCATTTTTACCCAAGAGGGTGTTGGCCGCTACTGGTATAGGGAGACGTTTCGTGACCCCTGCCCTTATCTTTAAAAAGAAAACTTTTTCCACTTACTTCTGATTGTTGTTGAACTCGATGGATATTGTTAAAACCTCTTGGAAATAATTGTTTTACAGGGGGAAGAGGAACTGACTCAGTCATTTTAACCTGTTCTGTGTGAAGGTGTCTTTATTTTGACCTTAGTCCGTTTTTCATATACATTTCAGAAAGTATTCAAAACTACATATTGTGTAACATCATCTTTGAGCTACAGGTCTTATTCGGGGAGTGAGGTAGGCCTAATTATTGTACTTTCTAAATATTACGCTTGATTTGATTTGTTTGTTTTTTTGTTGTTGTTGTTGTTGTCCATCATAATTTGGTAACAGTACTAATAAAGCAATTTGTTTCTGTAATACACAAATTTCATTGTTTTGTTTTGTTCAGTTCAATCATTCCTTCTAAGAATTTTCGACAATGACAGAATAGTCCCAATGGGAAGAATGTAACTGTAAGTACAATGCTAACTACTTTCTTAATCTGAAATTTAGAGTGGAACCCCGGTAGAGGATCAGTTCACTGCTTTGACCACAGTTGCTTTCTTTGATCCAAGCTATAAGTACAGGTAACAACTTAACTGAAGCAAATCACAATACAAAATATGCACAATATGAATGCACACAATGGGATGTGAATCATGGAGGTGGACTAACAATTACCGGGATGCCATTCTAATTTTTTCTTTAATTGCAGCTTCATTAATCAGATGGCAGCACCTTTTTGAAACCTTTGCGAAAATGCTGGAGCAGTACTGAAGGAAGACCAGTGAGTGATTGTCGCTGGAGGGTTCAGGGATGGAGAAGTTGTCACAATTGTTCGTGAACATGATGTTTCCAACATGCATGACCTGTACTCAACACAAGAAGAAGCGGATCTGTTTGGTACTGCATGGCATCCATGCACTGCAGGACCACTCACGAGTCATAATACAATGTGACGACACCGATGTCATGGTGCTACTTGTCTACTATTACAGCAGAGGGTATTTACCAGGAGAGGTATTCATGCATTCCTGGCATTCGGGGAAGATAGTCAGTCATGAACGATAAGTGCCAATACAAATCATAGCACAACAGTTAAACAAGACTGTTTGCAACATACTTCCAGCCATCCATGCCCTCTCAGGATGTGATACCACCAGCTCCTTGAACAGGATGGGAAAGCGCACTGCATACAATGTTGCAACGAAAAATGCAAAACCCTTGCAAGGCCTCGGTGACAACACGAATAAGGATAAATTAATTAAAATCAACGAGGAAATTTGCTTTACTCTTGTATGGCAAAAAAGGAAGAGATGTTGAGTCACTGGATGATATAGATCTATATCTGAATCAAAATCGATGCTACCAGTATATTACATTAAAGAATCCACCCCAGAAGTAGTGCGTGACATCACACATTTGTATTGTTCACACAGCAACTGCACAGAAATGTCGGTGTACAACTGCAGGTCTACCAAGCATTCAGATCTCCACTTGTGGAACTGAATGTGACAACCCAAACAATCGGACAGTGCTGGACGTAGAAGACAGGGACAATCAAAATACAACACATAAGTCCATCTTCTAATTATCTGCACAAGTACAGCAACCAGTTGGAACTTTGGATGGCCGTAATCAGAATGTTCATTTGAGGCAATAATTGCTGAGGGATGTGTTGTGACTTGGGTATTGGGAGGGAATGAGATGCACCTACATGTGCATGTGGCTGAAAAGCAATTAAACCAATTAATCCAACATGAGAAACCATGTGGATGTTCTTAATTCATGATATATAATATTCTGCACTGGGACCTCACTTATCTGCTGAAGTAAACCCCTCTATTTTGGCTGAAATGGTTCCCCAGACCCCTAAAAATATTTGTTGCCTTTGTATTACCGGTCAGAATAACACTATAGGTCTTAACGAACATAAATATTGTGATCTTTGTCCAATATCTGCATAACAGATATATATGGAAATACATTTCAATCAACAAATTTTCTTCGTGTTTTTGGTATGTCACAAACAAGGGTTTAAAATCACGTTAGCACAGGAGTTCATGAGTATAAGCTCACGAATATATTTTCCTGAAGTTGACATCCTAACAAACAATTTCATACCAATTTCATCTTATAAGATTATGCAAGGTATCCCAAAAAATTGGGCCTTGGTCTGCTCCTCTACACTAAAAAACCAACATGGGTGTTGTTGTTTTTTTCTTTTACATGAAACTAAGTCTAACATGTAGTTTCTACAATATAAAATCAAGCTTTATGGGTGAACACATTCAAATCATATAGTTTTAACATAACATGCAACAACTTAAAATCTAACTTAATAATAAAATTATGGGAAGTATTTCCACCCAAGTAAAATGCGTTAACGTAGCCAGAAACAATTTTTGCTGAGTAACTTAAATATAAATTTGTTGGAACAACATGATGAATTTGCGTTACTGTTGCTTAATTACCACGGTTCAGGCCAATTAGATTTGTAATGGTAAATGTCACAAACAAAACCCCAGTTAAGTCCCTTTGGCTGCTCGCTCGTTTGCACTCGGGGCCGCCACAGCAAATCTAAGGTGGAACATAAATTGTCCTGATCCAACACAGCAATGTTAAGTTGACATGTAACTGTAGTATTTTAAAAGTTGTTGTAACTACCCAAATAAATTAAGTAATTCATAACAAGTTTGAATGGCCCAAGGAAATTAAATCAGTGTGTTACATTTACCCTGACAGGACAAGGGTGGTGCAAGTGGTTAGTACACTTAGTTTCAGTACGCAAGGTTCCCAGTTCAAACCCCACCCCTGCCACATTTCTCCGTGTAATGTGGGGTTGTGTAAGGAAGAGTATCTGACATAAAACCAGTGCCAATTCAACATGCAGATCCACCTCAGATTTGCTGTGGTGACCCTGAGCACAAACAAGGGAGCAGCCGAAGGGACCTACTTTTTATTTTTGTTACATTTACCCTTACAAATCTACTTGGCCTGAACCATGGTAATTAGGTAACAGTAATGTAAATTCATCATGTTGGCCCAACAAATTTTCACTTAGGTCACTCAGGAAAATTGTTTCTGACTAAGTTAACACATTTTACTTGGGTGAAAATACCTTACATAATTTTATCATGTTCACCTTTGCAAGTCATTTTTTTGAGCGTACTATGATTGTCAGCAGGATCAGGCCATCAACCAGCAGAAGCTTCCCACAGCAACCACATGCAGCATACGTCAGAAACAGTGTGCATCAAGACTGAGCCTTTTCAGTCATCTTATGGTCCACCATCTCGACGCCATCAAGCGATTCCCACGGTGTCTGCAAAAACTAATTAAGTGATTAAATACAACCCCTTTGCGCCCTGCACCTTCCTTGGTCTAACATTTTATACTGTGTAAATAGCAGTATTGTTGGACAAGCCCCAAATGCACATGAACTATAGACCATGCACTACAGATTGTCAAGATAGGGCCCCTTATGTCTAACAGGTAACTCACTGACAGAGCTCACAGCTCTCAATCACCTAATCAACACTTCCATTTAACGTGAGCGTAGGCGGAGGCAGTGCACAGCAGCCAGTATGTGCAAGCCACAGTAACCTGAGGGGGTTTGGGATGAGTGTGGAGGTGAAAGGGGACAGACCTCTCTGTGGTGGGGTCGGAACAGTTGAAGGGGTATTTGAGCTCAATGATGGTGCCGTCCCTGTCCTGCAGTATCCC
Source organism: Thalassophryne amazonica (assembly GCF_902500255.1). NCBI lineage: Eukaryota > Metazoa > Chordata > Actinopteri > Batrachoidiformes > Batrachoididae > Thalassophryne > Thalassophryne amazonica. Next base: position 74,512,814 of record NC_047109.1, on the reverse strand, counting down.
ATTCTCCATCGTGTAGTACTCCACCAGCTCAGACAGCGTGGCAAACTTCTCTCCTCCATACAAGTCATAGTAGTCGCCTGTGTTTTGGATCCGGATGTGGGTCACCAGATCACCCACCCTGCAGACAATGAACATCACTGATTCTCCATAGCAAAAAGCACAAAAGAAAATACATCTAAACCTGTGAAAATTTGTCATTAGTTTTGACATTTGAACATTAAACCACTATTCAGGTCACAAACATGATCACACGACTTCCTCAGATTTTGGACTCTCATCCAGATGTGTGAGTGTTGTTTACAGCGTGAACAAACAATATTTCACTTTCGGACACATCTTTCCAAAGCAACAACACTAAATAAAGTGTCAATTTGTTAAGACCTGCTGATGCAAATTTCAGGTCAGTCTTACTTTAGTTATCAGTCAACGCTGGATTCAACACTATTAATCACAGTATTTTTACTGAAGGAAGAAAACCAAAAATTAATTTTTGATCTAATCATTGTCTATGGCAAATGCTGAGATGCTGATTTTGCTTTTGAGTCCCTCACAACTGATTACTATAATGTCTTATTTTCTGGCCAATTACATAAAAGTCCCAAAAACTCATCAAAGATTCAAAATACAGCTACTGCGGTTTTAAGTAGGACTAGGAAATGATCACATTTGGTGTCATTCACTGATACGTGCACTGAAATGCACTTACTCGCCACATAAAATAAAAGCGTGTGCATAAAATTACCACCAGATTGATGACAGGTACGTACCAGATAATTCTGTTCTTACCACCTTGCGTACACTGTAAACCCAAACAAGTTGGCAGAATAATTAATAATTAATATACAATTAATTCAAGTCAATCAAAAATTTCCTGAGCTTAATTACTCAAAAAGCAAGACCATGTTACACAAACCTGAAATATTTAAGTACAACCCCAATTCCAATGAAGTTGGGACGTGTAAAATGTAAATAACAGGATACAATGATTTGCAAATCCTCTTCAACCTATATTCAACTGAATACACCACAAAGACAAGATATTTAATGTTCAAACTGATAAACTTTATTGTTTTTGTGCAAATATTTGCTCATTTTAAAATGGATGCCTGCAACACGTTTCAAAAAAGCTGGTACTGTGGTATGTTTACCACTGTGTTACATCACCTATGCTCAAAGAACACCTGTTTGGAACATTCCACAGGTGAACAGGTTAACTGCAATTATAAAAGGAGCATCCCCAAAAGTCTCAGCCATTCACAAGCAAAGATGGGGCGAGGATATAATATAATCAGAAGATTCAGAGAATCTGGAGAACTTTCTTACACGTAAGCAGCAAGGCCCAAAAACTAACACTGAATACCGTGACCTTCAATCCCTCAGGCAGCACTGCATTAAAAACCGACATCAATGTGTAAAGGATCTTACTGCGTGGGCTCAGGAACACTTCAGAAACCATGTCAGTTAACATAGTTCGTCGCTACAATCTACAAGTGCAAATTAAAGCCCTACCATGCAAAACGAAAGCCATACATCAACAACATCCAGAAACGCTGCCTCCTTTTGTGGGACTGAGCTCATTTGAAATGGACGACGCAAAGTGGAAAAGTGTGCTGTGGTCTGATGAGTCCACATTTCAAATTGTTTTTTGGAAATCATGGACGTCATGTCCTCCGGACAAAAGAGGAAAAAGACCATCCAGATTGTTACCAGCGCAAAGTTCAAAAGCCAGTATTGGTATGGGAGTGTGTGTTAGTGCCCATGGCATTGGCAACTTACACATCTGTGATGGCACCATCAATGCTGAAAGGTACATCCAGGTTTTGGAGCAACACATGCTGCCATCCAAGCAACATCTTTTTCAGGGACGTCCCTGCTTATTTCAGCAAGACAATGCCAAGCCACATTCTGCACGTGTTACAACAGCGTTGCTTCGTAGTAAAAGTGTGCGGATACTAGACTGACCTGCCTGCAGTCCAGACCTGTCGCCTATTGAAAATGTGTAGTGCATTATGAAGCACAAAATACAACAACGGAGACCCCGCACTGTTGAACAACTGAAGTTGTACATCAAGCAAGAATGGGAAAGAATTCCACCTACAAAGCTTCAACAATTAGTCTCCTCAGTTCCCAAACGCTTACTGAGTGTTGTTAGAAGGAAAGGTGATGTAACACAGTGGTAAACATACCACTGTCCCCAGCTTTTTTGAAACGTGTTGCAGGCATCCATTTCAAAATGTGCACAATATTTGCACAAAACAATAAAGTTATCAGTTTGAACAAAAATATCTTGTCTTTGTGGTGTATTCACTTGATATAAGGTTGAAGAGGATTTTGCAATCATTGCATTCTGTTTTTATTTACATTTACACAATGTCCAACTTCATCCTGGAATGGGGTTGTAAGTCAAACGCTTCTTTAAAACTTGAGTTTACACTACTTAATCTTTTTAATTAATTTGAAACATTTGGGTTTAGAGTGTGTGTCTGTGAATCAGACTCAGTCTGAACTGACAGGCATGTGCCCACAACCTACTGTCTGGTTGCTGCCAAGCCACAGTTTATCTACATCTTTGTGGTGTTTCATGACTTGAGCGCTGTGTGGAACAAAGGTTGAAAGATGTTGGTTGTAAATAAGATGATGGCCCCAAAAGGTGAGTGGGCTGGGGAGTGCAGAAAACAGTGGAAACGGAAATAACTGTCAGAGTTGGAAGCTAGAAAAGGTGCACTATTGTAGTGTGTTCTCCATAAATAAATAAATAAAATTAAGATGATTATTTCCTGATGCTTGTGTAATTTACAAGTGCCATTCTATCATACATAACGTTATTTAAAAGAAAATGGCATGCTACTTGCAAAAGTAAATTAATTAGGTTAAAGCAACATAATTTTATATAAACTGTAGTTCTTTAATATGCTACTATAATACATAAAAATAAAAAAAACAGTGACTCTCAACCTGCTTACAGAAGAATCAAAGCAATTTGTTCCGCCAACCTACACCTCATCCCACTGCAGTTATGGCAGAGGACAGTCAGTCCTGACGGACTGATCTGCTCTCCTGTCACGCTGGTGGCAGACACTTTGAGCAGTTACATAAGGCTGATCCATCTGCTGGGAAGTTAGATATTTCTTGCACCAGGGTTTTCATAGCCGATTCTCCAGTCTTCTTGGTGAAATCACAAAGGCTATGAAACAGCTGAGGGAGGGGAAAGCTCCAGGGATTTGTGGCACTGGAGCTGAAATCCTTCAGGCGGGTGGAGATGCTGTTCTCCTGGCACTGCAAACAATCTATATTTCTATCTGGGAGACAGGTATCTCCCTACAGAGGAAGAAATGACTTATTGTCCCAGACTAGAAAAGAAAGGGTGACGTGCGGATGGAAGAACTTAGGGGTATCACACTGGTTTTCTGTGCAGGGGAAGGTGTTTGCAAGGATATTCTTAATATGATTCAGATCCAGCTATTTGCTGCTCTGCGACTGGACAGTCTGGTTTCATTCTTAAGACGACAACATTCTAGCCCTGTGAGTACCCATGGAGCACACACATGAATATAGATGTGTAGCCTGTAGCCTGTGTAGATTTTTGCAAAGAATCTGATACAGGTGCTGGCCTGCGCTCTGAGACATCTGAGAATTTGCGGGCTCCCCAAAGAAGAGGCGACACCATACTGAGCCTATACACAGATACTGTGAGTGCTGTACAGAGTGGAGGCAGAGACGCTGAGATTTCCATTGAAAACTGGTGTTCATCAGGTGTGTGTTCTGGATGTTACACTGTTCAATGCTTGCATTTGCTTGGTGTTGGGTAGGGTTGTGGAAACCAGTGACCTTGGGTGCTTTTTTTGGCGAGGGAAAGGTTTACTGATCTTCATTTTGCGGACAACGCTGTGAACTTTGGGGAATCAATTTACATCGATGGTCTGTAAATACTCTGGTTCATACTGGCTGCAATGAACATAGAAGTAAAAGCAAATACATTTTTTTAATTTGCATTTCCTCACATTGTGCCACCTTTTTTTTATTTGGGGTTTGTCTATATAAATAAATATCTTACATACACCTTGCAGTGCAGTGGATCCCAAAGTAGTACCATCTCAGCTCACTACCAACCCTCAGCAGCCCTGCACCACCGATGGGAGCCCCGACATGTTACAACAATGCTGTCATCAGGACCAACCACCCCCGCACTATGTTAGCAAGAGGCATAGTTTTTCCCAGTTGTCAGCAATACTGTCCCTGCAGCCAGAACATACTTCCCGGTCACCGGAACTTTCCCCAGAATCAGTTCAAAGACAGGATTTGATCATCTTCAACCTTGTAGTGCAGTGGGATCATTGCTGTACCAGCCCAGCAGCTCTGCACCACCCTAACTTCATCAGATGCAAAAGTAATGTTTGCTCCCTTATGAAATCTCCAAAGATAATTAATATTCACAGTAAGTAGTTCCTGCAGTATTCCATATCTGTGTGTACTCTACCATGCAAACAATGCACTTTGGTGTTTCTGTCATAATTTTGCACCAGATATCTCCATTTAAATAATATTTGTAAAGACATGTAATAATAAAAACAATAATAAACTAACATATCTGTAAATATAGCTTATTTATTTTATTTTATTTTGAGCAGATGCCAATATAATCGTACCTGTCAAAGCATATTTACCTTCATCAAATTATGGATTAAAGTGTAGCTGAGCTTGTCTGATATGACAAAAGGAACAAGAAAAACAATAACAAGGGGTCAAAAAAATACAGCAGTATGCTGAAAAAATGATGCAACTGGGAAATGAGTTTAAAATACTACTGTTATGTGTCGGACGCAAGCTCGGAGACCCGACCAGCGTTTGAAGGACCAGTATGAAATAAGCAGAGCACGGTACAAAGGCTAACTGAATTTAATACATAACAGTTGATACAAAATAACAGAAAGTGCGGTCTGGCGTGGTGCGCTCCCAGCAGCGCTAACGGTCCGGAGCCAGAAGCTGTTCGGACTCAAGGACCCCGCCGACACCCCCCAGGTGGCCGCAACAAACCGAGTCTGTGAAAGAAGGAACCATTATGTGAGTCCACACTCTACACACAGAGAGAACACTTAAAGGTGTGTACACACAGCAAACACTTCCTGGCTTGATTACTAATCAACTTCCCAACCTGCAGGCATGGAACATCCAGTTCACAAAACTCCACTGCAGTGGAAGTCGATACATGACTAACATACAGCTCAATAAAAGGTGTGAGGGACACCACATTTACTGACTGTATAATGTTAGTCACAAAATCTAATGTACCTCAGGAAGTGTGCTGACGAGCGTGAGACCTCACCCCTCCTCTTTCACAGACCGTGCATCAACCCCTGGACGTTCTCTGCATCCACTGATGATGAGATGCTCCCGAGACGACGATCTCACCCGTCTGGTCACAAGGTCTCGAGTCTCTGGCAAATACACACTGTATACTCCAGTCTTAAATGCCACCATGTTCCAATCCATATAGATGCACCTCAGCTGTGAGTCCTGACGAGCCGCAGGTGATCAGGGTGAGGTCCTGATAACCTCAGCAACACAGCCACTCAGTCCCAAATGCAAGCACCTGGAAGGAGAAACAAAGGACAGAAACAAAAAGGCAGACCAGGCCCCCCCAGCCATATAACAAACTACGAACATATTTATTTACACTGACAAGTTGAGGCTAAACTTTCAGGACACTGCAAAAACCTTACAACCAAATAACTTTGCATCACGTTTGTGCCAACTACTTTGTTTTATTGCATGATATTATCTCCATCATCAGGCACCTGCTCTACATTGATATACGAGGTCTGTTAGAAAAGTATTCTGACCTTTTTATTTTTTCAAAACCATATGGATTTGAATCACATGTGATTGCATCAGCCAAGCTTGAACCTTCGTGCGCATGGGTGAGTTTTTTCACGCCTGTCAGTTGCGTCATTCGCCTGTGAGCAGGCTTTGTGTGAGCAGTGGTCCACCCCTCTCGTCGGATTTTTTATTGCTGAATAAATGTCTGAACGATTTGGAGCTTTGCTGCATCAATTTTTTTCCAGAAACTGTAAGAGATCTCCAGGTGGACACCATTCGGAAAATTCTGTTGGCTTTCAGGGACGATTTTATGGGGATTACACAGATTAAGGAGTGCTCCAGCCGGTTTAAAGACCGCCCACAGCTGCTGAGAGCGCGCCACGCTCCGAGCACGCCGCGCTCCGAGCGCCGATCGACAGGCTGAATCAACCAGATCATTTCCAACGTGAAGGCTTTGTTGATCCGGGACGTCGTCTGACCTTACACAAAAATGGCAGGAGACGTGGACATCAGTACTTTTTTCGGCATATTCCACTGTTACAGGAGTTTTTCTGGAAAGAAAAGCGGACGGATGCGCCACCGTGGCCGCTTCATGGCGCGGCCACAAAACCCACCTCCGTGTTGGTCTTACAGGACGGCTTGAGATGGCTTCAGATGGCTGTCGGTGGGGTTTTCAGTCGTGTGACTAACTGAGAAATTGTGGATGAGCCTGGAATCCCGAACATGTCTTGTGAGGCTTCATCCCGGCGGTGCTTTGCACCATTGCGGCACCGTCGCGACGTGCGTAATTCCTACACTTCCTCTTTCCATGCCAAAAACTCCTGTAACAGTGGAATGTGCCGTCATTTCCAAACTGGACGCTGTGTTTATCCGGGACATGCTCTGACTAGCACAGGAATTGCGGAAGACGTGGACATCTTGCACGTTTTTCGGACACATTGAGACAGACCTTGCTTAGGAATTAAGCGCGTCGAGGTGGGAGCCGCATGGCGCAAAGGCAATGCCATGATTGAAGCCTCAACAGGACATTTTCTGGCATGTCAGGCTCATCCACAATTTCTCGGTTAGTCACACGACCTGAAACCCACTGACAGCCGTCTGAAAGCCATCTCAAAGCCGTCCTGTGAGACCACACGGAGGGTGGTTTTGTGCCGCGCCATGAACGGACGGTGGTGCAGCCGTCCGCTCCTCTTTCCATGAAAAAAAACTCCTGTACAGTGGAATGTGCCGAAAAAGTACTGATGTCCACGTCTCCTGCCATTTTTGTTGTAAGTCAGACAACGTCCCGGATCAACAAAAGCCTTCACGTTGGAAATGATCTGGTTGATTCAGCCTGTCGATCGGCGCTCGGACGCGGGCGCGCTCTCAGCAGTTTGTGGGGCAGTCTTTAAACCGGCTGGAGCACTACCTATCTGTGTAATCCCCATAAAAATCGTCCTGAAAGCCAACAGAATTTTCCGAATGGTGTCCACCTAGAGGTCTCTTACAGTTTCTGGAAAAAATTGATGCAGCAATTGATTATGTTATTACTGTGCAAAAAAATGTTCATCAGTTTAACTCTTATGGCATCACCTGAAAAATACAACAGGACAAAAGGTTTTAAAATGGTATCTTATTTTTACTTGATGCTTAAGATATGGTGTTTTTATTCTTAGATATATAATATATATATATTATATATATATATATATATATATACACTTTTTTTAAAATAATTTATTGCCTGTTGCAGTTTTATTGTTATTTTAACTTATTTATTTACTATGATTGGGTGTAACTTGGTGCCCATTTGTCTTTTTTGTACAGCATCTTGGTCTAGACGTCATTTTAAATGTGCAAGTTTTTTCTGGAATCACATTTTATTGAATTAATGTGTACGTGTTTCAGAATTATTAAAACAAATATTATCTTCATATGTTTTTGTGTATAATAAAATGAATGTCAATGATTTCACTTACTGCAAGATCGAGAGCATTAAGACAAAACAAGCTGCTGCTGCAAAAAAATAAAGTTAAATTTCTAAATGTCAGCTATTTTAAGATAAGAAATTTTCAGTTTTAAAGGCCGAATGAAATAAACATCTGCACATCTAAATGAAATTATTTTTGGATAAAGTCCCCATTATGTTGCACCCACATGATGTTGATCTATTAGTCATTTACTGATTTATTATCCCCCATGTTTTCTTGGGCAAATTATACATTGTAGTGAATTGTTTTTTATTTATCTGTATGTCACTTTCTTTCCACAAATTCAGGAACATCTCACTGTGTCTTACTTCTAGGATCAAGGGTAATAAACAAAAAAAATTAAAGCTTGTCTTTCAGAATTACATGAAAATGCCATATAAGGCGAGGAAAATATTGCAAAGAACTTAATGTTGTCGATTCTTTTCTGAATACAAAGATTCCGCATAATGTGAAAAATTTTAGCATCTTGTTCATTATCATAATATTGTAATTTCTTTTCTGCTTTGATGTTTGAAGTGTGAAATAGTTTTTTGGTGGACATTCCACTTAAAAAAAAAAGAAAAAGAAGAGCCGATTCTAACCTGACAGAGAGGGTGAAATCTCCTACGTTCTTCTTGCTGGGTCGAGCCAAAAAGCTGCCGTGAATACCGCGTGACTTCAGCATGGCCTCGGCCTCCAAGCCGCTGATGTCTCTGTGGAACCACCTGCACCGAGACCCACACAGATTACACACTTCACCCAGGACACAGCATCACAAAAGTCATAAACACCCTTCACCCATCACTGCCGGCTCATCATTTCCTCACAATCAACTCTACCTTTCATACGTCATTTGTTTTTCTTCTGGAAACACTCTGAGTAAACAAAGTGTTGTTTATTTGTCTGAAAGAATAAGAAAGAATAATCTGATACATGCAGCTCCCAGCCTCATGCTAATCATTATATAATTCAAGACAAGTGAAAAACTTTTCCTAACTTGTCATTGTGAATTAAAATACTTGAAAAGCAAATTTATGACCGTAAAATTAGCACTTGTTATTTGTTTATGTGGACTAATGCAATGTTCTATTTCAGCTCAGTCTCACATTTTTTTTTGTGCTCCCGTCACAAAATGAGTAAAATTTTCATGATTTTTTTTTTAAAAACTCACTATTACTAACCCTACTCCTACCCCCAACCCTAACCATAACCACCCCGACCCCCCCCCCCGCCTTCATTTTTAATTTTGTGCAGCCATCATGGAAAGAATTAGAATGAATTTGTGCTGCCGTGACGAAAATGAGCCGCTTTTCGTCACAATATCACAAACCAATAGATTAATGTATATTTTGTGCTGCTGAATCACGACTTGCCGTGAGACTGGGTTGTCTATTTTCTGGTTTACCACAGTCCAGCATTAGGGGTCTCCAACTGGTTCAAAATGCTGCTGCCAGACTTTTGACAGGAAGCAGAAAGTTTGACCACATTACATCCATTTTGGTGTCTCTTCACTGGCTTCCTGTCCCTGTGAGACCAGATTTTAAGGTTCTGTTACTAACCTATAAAATTATTCACGGAATGGCACGTCCCTACTTAGGTGACCTACTTAAACCTTAAGTACCGGCCCGGGCTCTGCGTTCTCAGGGTGCAGGACTATTTTGTGTCCCTAGCGTGAATAAAAAGTCTGCAGGTCACAGAGCTTTCTCTTATCGTGCACCTGCTTTGTGGAATGATCTCCCTGCATCAATAAAACAGTCAGATTCTGTAGAGACTTTCAAGTCCAGACTTTAGACACACTTATTTCTTATTTTCCCTTCGTATGGCTAGCATACTGGCATAGTATCTTACTATGCTTTCTACCCTTTTAAATTCATTTTATTAGGAAACGGACCAGGCCGTGGCCTCAACTTTATCTAAATTCTGAGTCTTTTAGTGAAGTTTGGGACTAGTGGCCGGCGATCACCTTTTTATTTCTTCCATTTTTATTGTTGCTAAATGCTGATAAATTATACTGTATTGTTGTCTTTCTGATGCCTGATTCTGTTTTTGTCTCTCTGTTTAAGGTGCAGCTCCATCCAGAGATGGGAGTGGATGTTTTCTTCTGCAGGCTTCCCATCTTGTGCACCAGCATGGGCTCCCAAAATCTCCCAAAATTTCTTGTATAATTTCCTGTGTTGTCTATTGCGTCAGTAGCATGGCCCAAGCAGAGGGTCATCCCTTTGAGTCTGGTCTGCTTGAGGTTTCTTCCTAAAATCAACAGAGGGAGTTTTTCCTTACCACTGTCACCTGTGTATTGCTCTAGGGGCTGGTAAGTTTAGAACTTAATTGCGTGATGCGCCTTGAAGCAACTTTTTTGTGATCTGATGCGATATAAATGAAAATAAATTGAAAGTGAAATGATGTCTTTCAACTAAGCAGTTACATTTTTAAACTGTTATGCAAGCTACAGTCCACAACCACGTTTAATGACGATACAGAGAACTAAAATATACCGTAATAATAATAATAAATAATAAAAATACTGCTCAGGAGCACTCTTGTAATTTGTATCATCATCAATTTCATCAATTTTATTTATATAGTGCCAAATCACAACAAACAGTTGCCCCAAGGCGCTTTATATTGTAAGGCAAGGCCATACAATAATTACGTAAAAACCCCAACGGTCAAAACGACCCCCTGTGAGCAAGCACTTGGCGACAGTGGGAAGGAAAAACTCCCTTTTAACAGGAAGAAACCTCCAGCAGAACCAGGCTCAGGGAGGGGCAGTCTTCTGCTGGGACTGGTTGGGGCTGAGGGAGAGAACCAAGAAAAAGACATGCTGTGGAAGAGAGCAGAGATCAATCACTAATGATTAAATGCAGAGTGGTGCATACAGAGCAAAAACAGAAAGAAACAGTGCATCATGGGAACCCCCAACAGTCTAAGTCTATAGCAGCATAACTAAGGGATGGTTCAGGGTCACCTGATCCAGCCCTAACTATAAGCTTTAGCAAAAAGGAAAGTTTTAAGCCTAATCTTAAAAGTAGAGAGGGTGTCTGTCTCCCTGATCTGAATTGGGAGCTGGTTCCACAGGAGAGGAGCCTGAAAGCTGAAGGCTCTGCCTCCCATTCTACTCTTACAAACCCTAGGAACTACAAGTAAGCCTGCAGTCTGAGAGCGAAGCGCTCTATTGGGGTGATATGGTACTACGAGGTCCCTAAGATAAGATGGGACCTGATTATTCAAAACCTTATAAGTAAGAAGAAGAATTTTAAATTCTATTCTAGAATTAACAGGAAGCCAATGAAGAGAGGCCAATATGGGTGAGATATGCTCTCTCCTTCTAGTCCCCGTTAGTACTCTAGCTGCAGCATTTTGAATTAACTGAAGGCTTTTCAGGGAACTTTTAGGACAACCTGATAATAATGAATTACAATAGTCCAGTCCAGTTGTATGAAACCCGATGGAAAAAAAACTTCCTTATCATAAAAAAGAAGCGGTAAAAATTTCTTTTGGATTGAACTGGAGTGAGATAGATCACTTTTACAATAAATATCTTAAAAAAAAAAATCCATATCTGAAACATGTAACACCCTACAAGTGTTGAGATCTAATTATGGCTCGAATGAGTCTTGCAGTAATCATTGTTCTGCTTATTTCACAATAAAGCTCCACATACAGACCTGCACAATCATCTTTTCTTACAACTTTAACTTTTAATGTGACTTTTTAGAACAGGAGTAATAATGAAATCCTTGCAAAGTGCTGCATAAAAATATGACAGTCGATCGCTGTCATGAAAGACAACTCTGCAAAATTACTTATAAATAACATCAACACAGGACACATATTTGATATTTATTATTTCCAGAATTCGTCTGAGATCTGAAAGTGCGTTGTCACTAAGATTAGCTTATGTCTGAGTTAATGTAGAGATCCTCACTCATTCATCTTCCAACAGTTTACTCCAATTAAGGGTGACGGGGGCACTGGAGCCTAACACAGCAGTCATAGGGCGTGAGGCGGGGTACACCCTGGACAGGACGCCAGCCTGTCACAGGGCCATTTATAGACAAACAAACACATACATGGACAATTTAAAGTTTCCAGTCCATCTAACCTGCATGTCTTTGGATGTGGGAGGAAGCTGAAGCACCTGAAGGGAACTCACAAACACGGGGAGAACATGCAAACTCCACACAGAAAGGCCACAGGTGGGAATCGATCCCATGACCTTCTTGATTTGAGGCAACAGTGCTAACCACTAATCCACTGTAATGCCCCACTCGGGATTCAGAGCACAAATAATACATTATATAGATTGGTAAATCAAATCAAATCAATTTTATTTATATAGCGCCAAATCACAACAAACAGTTGTGGAAGAGAGCAGAGATCAATCACCAATGATTAAAAGCAGAGTGGTGCATACAGAGCAAAAAGAGGTGAATAAAAAGGTACACTGGGTGCATCATGGGAAACCCCCAGCAGTCTAAGTCTATAGCAGCATAACTAAGGGATGGTTCAGAGTCACCTGATCCAGCCCTAACTATAAGATTTTCAAAAAGGAAAGTTTTAAGCTTAATCTTAAAAGTAGAGAGGGTGTATGTCTCCCTAATCCGAATTGGGAGCTGGTTCCACAGGAGAGGAGCCTGAAAGCTGAAGGCTCTGCCTCCCATTCTACTCTTACAAACCCTAGGAACTACAAGTAAGCCTGCAGTCTGAGAGCGAAGCGCTCTATTGGGGTGATATGGTACTATGAGGTCCCTAAGATAAGATGGGACCTGATTATTCAAAACCTTATAAGAAGAAGAATTTTAAATTCTATTCTGGAATTAACAGGGAGCCATGAAGAGAAGCCAATATGGGTGAAATATGCTCTTATATATAGCACTTTTCCATCTGCATCAGACGCTAAAAGGGCTTTACAATAATGTCTCACATTCACCCCGATGTCAGATTAAATTAAAACACGTTTTATTGTAGTCTAATTTAGTAGATACTTTCTAAAAATATTTTTCTTCTTATATGCAGTATAATGTAATAAATACATGTTAAATAAAAGCAGCCTGGATTAATTACTGACTAACTTGTTTTGACTATGTAAACACACGTGTCTGTTTAATAGGTATGGCTTGTTACCCTTAGAAAGGAATTTAGTTGAGATATAAAAAAAAAAAAAAACTGACAAGCACTTGATGTGGGAAAGTTAACCTGCTTTAAGTACGGCATTACGGATGACTTGATAGAGGAACAACACGACAGCTGGGTGAAGAAAGAGGAGGAATGGAAACAGAGAAGTAGCATACGCCACTTGCACACAAGATAAAGCCAAAGTTGACCCATGGTGATTTAGTGACCAGTGGGGATTTGACTCACCGAACCATGTTGTCGCTTCACTTCTTCTGTAGCCAAAAAGGAGAAGTCAAAACTTGCACGTGTGCAAACTTAGAACAGTTTTGTCACACAATCTGTTCCACAGTAAAAGAAGACAAATACAGATGTAACGTTCATTTCATTTGTCTGAATCTGTCTCTCTCAGACACACACACACACACACATCATCCAGTGTCTGTCACAAACTCTCCTCCTCCTCATCCATCCATCCATCATCCCTTTCCCAGGCAGGCCCTGGGGTGTGCCAAAATGAAAGCAGGTAAACACTTACTCTTCTTGTCAGCTGCTCTTCTTCGAGTGTCCTCTGCCCTCCTCTCTGCTGTTTTTCTCACTCGCTCACCCCTTCCTTCCTTTTTATAGGTTCTTTCACAAAATAGTGAAAGCAAGACAGGAACAAAAATAGCTGACAGGCCGGAATTCCTCCAACAGCCTTTTCTCTCTCTTTTTGTTTTTTTACAAATTCAATCTCAAGTGCAGAACAGCTTCTGGAAACATGCTCAGTGATGCTCCATCTCCTCCAGGTTTCTATTCCAATCAAAAGGTGCATAGACAGGCTGAAGCGCTTCAATTCACAGGTGAATTATTACTGAGCGTCGTTTCAGTAGTTCCACAGCCACATCCACTCAGTGTATCGGTTGAGCTTCTCTGTGAGTGTTTTGTCAGACATCTGGTGAAGTTTTTCCTCTCTGCCCACCTGTCTCCTGTTGCTGGTATCTACTCGTGTGTGTACACAAAGGTCACTGTCACACTGTACTTCCTTACTGGCAGTTCAGCTTGTAAACCATTCGCTGAGCTCATTTCACTCTCAAACTACGGCAGCCACCACTCCCGAACTCCAACGCAACACAGGATCGGACCTCACAGCCAAAAACTACACACCAAACAGTTTCACTTTACTTACATCACTATAAGAGTCACATGCACTGCCACTAAAAGTTTTTTTCCCCACAAAACACAAATCCACAAACACCTGCAAGAATGGGGAAGGGCTCAGTCACGCTGCAAATACCACACACACATCTGTAAATGTGCACATTTACCTTGCAAATGGCATTTCCCAGTGAGTACAAAGACACAGTGTTTTTGGAAACAGTACTTTGTTTTATGTTACTATTAAAATATTTTTGAAAGGGCAGCAGGATTTCAGCCTCTGAGTGCGCATGAGTAAAAATAGTTAAAAAGTTATTTCAGTGCTCCATTATACTGTTACATTCCTGTGTTGCTGCATACCGCACCACAGAAACGCCCAGGCTCCTGGATGGCAACCACCTGGGCAGACAACCAGTCTGCAGCAGCCAGGTGAAGCGTGTCCTCAACACTCAGGCACTTGTGTGCTGGATCATACCCTTCTCCGGTATGATCCAGCACAAATTGCTGTGGCTGACACTCTTCATCTGAGCCTCCCTAAGTAACGGCTCGTTGGCATGAAGTCTTTCCAAAGGTTCTCAAGGATCATCCAAAGCAGACTTAATACTGAAGACTGTTCTCTCATCTCTGCACTGGCTTCCAGTTAACTATCACATTGATTTTAAAATCCTGCTCATTGTATTTAAATGCTTGAATTGGTTTGGCTCCACCTTATCTATCTGAGCTGTTGTCCTCTTATGCTCCCCCAAGGATGATGAGGTCCACCAATCAGCTCCTTCTGAACGTGCCAAGAATATGTTTGAGAACCAGAGGAGACGGGGTCTTCTCTGTAGCTGCTCTTAAGCTGTGTAACAGCCTTCCTTTCATATTAGATCTGCGTCTTCCTTAAATGATTTTGTCATTATTAAAGACTCATCTTTTTGCACAGGCCTTCAACACTTAAGCAGAGTTGCACTTTTGTTTTAAACTTTTATTGAATTTATTAGTGTTTGGATCTTGTATTTTCTATTTTATACCCTTTTATTTTGTATCTGTGAAGCACTTTGGGCAGCTTTAGTTGCTGTAAATGTGCTATATAAATAAATTTGACTTTGACATCCAGGTGCCCTCTTAGGTCGCCGGTTAGCGTCCAAGTCTCACAATAATACAGTAAGACAGGAAGCACCAGGACCGGAAAGACTTGGACCTTCATCGTTCTGCAGAAGATTTCAGAGGCTGAGAACCCAGCGATGTGAATGTCACTGGTGATAAGTGCCATCCTGGCGCTGAGCAAATATTCCACCCATACCACACTTCTATAGAATGACACCTTCACCACCACACCAGTCTCAACCCTCATGTGGCTTCAAAGAGGGCACACACAGCCATCAACACCACTGGGAGTTTTTTTTTTTATATATAACTGTTTTTTTAATAACTGTTAGTGCACGGTGGCACAGGAGTAGTACTTTTGCCTTGACAGCAAAAAGGCTGAGGGTTCAAAGTCCACTCACTCCTCAATCTCCTACTACATCTGCTGTTGTGTCAAGATGGGGACACAGTGTAAAACTTACCAAATTAACATGTGGATCCATATTAGTTCCACCGTGTACAAATAGGAACACCCAATAAATCCAACAGCACCCCAAAGTTTACTGTGTGTAAGTTTGGTTTGGAGGCTGAAGATGGTTGTCTCAGACTTGGTGCCTTGCGTTAGATTTTAAAGAACTAAAAATGAGTTTGAGTGTAACCCGTTCCTCTACGTGCACAGAGGAATGCAGCTCCTGACTCTGTTCAGAGCAATGGTTAACACCTGCGACAGTATTTTGTATTCTGCTCTCTCAGATTCCGACGTTTCACACATGAAGCCATTTGTCGCACTTCTGACACAACAGGTCTGAGCTTCTCACGGCCTCAGAGAGTTAAGAAAGAGAAATTTGTTCATCCTTTATGTGTTGCAACAGATCAAACTGTTACTGCCTCAGTTGTCACATAGCAGCCATTCTATGCAAACAACCACAAATCAGGACAAAAAAAAACTCTACATAATTGAGAGCTGTCACCCTCAAAATGTGAATCAGCTGCAAATCGTGAATTATCCACAAATAGTGAATTGCAAAAATGGGAATAATGAAAAAAAAAAAAATCTCCCAAAATGTGAACGCAGGTGTCACAAAATGTAAAGGCACCTTGACACATGCATGCATTTAACCGCCTCACTGCCGCACAATTCGTGGTGCCTATGCGACCCGCTTTGTCCCTCTGGATGCCGTACCTTGTGCCACTGGATGCTGCATTATATAAAGTAATAATTTCATAGTGGATTAATCATTTGCTCTCAGAGCTTGGGTGATGAAAGCACCTCCAATCACTCCCGGAATCACAGAGGAATTTTCTACAGATGTGGCTTTTCTCATGTGCTTCATGCAGTGGTGGGCACAGATAACCAAAAAATTAACTTTGATAACAGATAATCAGATAACTGAAAGTTATCTTCAATTAAGATAAAACAATAAACCACCCAAAAATGTATCAGAAGTTACAGATAACCGATAACAGATAAATTCCAATATTTGTCTCTGGTACATTTAAACGAATTTAAGTTTTAATGCCACAATAACTTCTACTAATATTAAAAATAACAACAGACCACACACTGAGACCACATTTTTGTCTTTGAACATTCTGCCCCTGCTAGAAGCTCTTGTTTCCTACAGAGCTCCCAAACAGGCACGAGAGCAGTCCTAAAGCCGGCTCTCTATCAATTACAACACTCCGGTCAGGCGGAGGTCTTGAAAAATAAAGTCATGCTGACTTATGGTTTTGATTTATAAATAACATTAATACCGATAGAATAACTCCATTAATGTCAATTCTGTCATTTGTACAAAGTTAAAATATAGCATATATCTTTTAATGTGAATAATGCACTAATTCTGAGGTTAGTAATAAACACAGACAAATCGCAAGGATTCTGGGTAAAAATGCCTCTGCTAAACACTGATTGGGTCAGTCATTCGTTATGTAAACCAACACGTTAATGTGACATCTGTCGTGTGTTGGTGTTCATTTTTTTTATTTGTAAAACAGGCATTTTTACGGAGCCCTGGAAGTGTCATTGCAAATGTTTTGCATTTGGAGAGAATGTGCGCACGTTTTATGATGTTGTAAAACGTGCTTTACACTGTGCGAGATGATTTTTCATGCGGAATTTTCGACTGAGTTTCAGGTTAATCGTGCTCCTGCATCGTATAGTCATGGAGTAACAAGCTTTAACATCTCACGACCACCTCCTGATTGCGATCGTATGGTCGAATGAAAATCAAACCTGTTATTCTGGTCAGCCGTCGTGAGGTTATCCTCCTGCTGAAAAGCTACAAAGCATCCAACCGCTAGCACTGTACCTGTGCAAACACTGCAGAGCTGTCTTGTAATGTTATATTATTATGATTTTTTTTTTGCTGTTGTTTTGTTTTAAACATGTTGTGAAAAGTGTAATGACACGGACCCACAACAGGGGGCGTAAATGACGGTCAATGGAAATAAGAAGTAACACTTTTAATGTGTGAAATGTGCACAACGGATACAGATACAATTCAATACTACAGTCAATTAGAAAGTTGGTGTCGTGTGGGTGGACTCGAGGATAGGAGACGCCTGTCCAGGGAAGAGTCGGGACCCACACGATTTCCACCGCCAACGGATCTGGAACACACCGGAGCCGCCAAGATCCCGAGTCACCAGGGGGCCACCGTCTCCAGCTGTCAGATCGGTACTGCTGCAGGAAGCAGAAACAGTCAAGAGTGGGTGTGTGAGCACACACCCAGTAAACAGTCAGCAGAGTTCTTCTTCAGGAGGAGAAACACCTCCACCTCCTGTTTTCACAAGTTCTGAGTGTTACCGTGCAGACCCCAATTCCACTTGTTGAGTACTGGAGTGCAGAGCGGGAACGCCAACTCCAATCAACTCCCTCCGACTCGGCTACAATAGAAAAGCTGCAAACTCAAAAGATCACTGAACCACAGCTACCAGCTCAGATGCAAAGGTATGTTACAACAAAGCTTAGCTGAGACACGTATGAAGACGGCTGAGAGTCTACCTGAATAATGCAGACGATTTCTCGGCAGGGTGTGGTGTCTCTCCAGGCTTTTATGGATGGCATGATGAGGTGATGAGTGACAGCTGTCAGAGGTCCTGAGGCTCCTGGCGGCGAACTGTGCCCTCTGGTGCCTGAAGCCCGTCTACAGGCAGGGCGCCCTCTGGTGTTGGGCCAGCAGACCTCCTCTTCGGGCGGCCCCACAACAGGAACCCCCCCCTCAACGGGCGCCGGGCTTGTCGGGATGTCGTTGGTAGAAATCGGCCAGGAGGGCCGGGTCCAGGATGAAGTTCCGCTTCACCCAGGAGCGTTCTTCGGGTCCGTACCCCTCCCAGTCCACCATATTGGAACCCCGGCCCCGTCGACGGACATCCATAAGCCTGCGGACGTTCCACACAGGCTCTCCATCGATGATCCGGGCAGGAGGCGGCGCTGGTCCGAGAGTGCAGAGGTTGGAGGAGTGACACGGTTTTATCCGGGACACGAGGAAGACTGGATGTATCTGCAGTGAAGCTGGCAGCCTCAGCTTCACTGCGGCTGGACTGAGGACTTTGGTGACAGGGACAGGTCCGATGTATCTGTCCTTCAGTTTTTGGGAGTCCACCTGCAGAGGGATGTCCTTAGTTGACAGCCAAATCTCCTGCCCGGGCTGGTATGCAGGGGCCGTGGTACGCTGGCGGTCTGCATGGCCCTTAGCCCTCGTATGGGCTGTCAGAAGGGCAGAGCGGACAGTGCGCCACACCCGACGGCATCTTCTGAGGTGGGCCTGGACCGAAGGGACCTCAACCTCTCCCCCTACGGCTGGAAACAATGGGGGCTGGTACCCCAAACACGCCTCAAATGGGGAGAGGCCGGTCGCAGATGAGACCTGACTGTTGTGCGCGTATTCGATCCAGGCCAGGTGTTGACTCCAGGCCGTCGGGTGCGCGGAGGTGACACACCGCAGGGCCTGCTCCAGGTCTTGGTTCGTCCGCTCTGCCTGTCCATTGGTTTGAGGGTGGTACCGGACGAGAGGCTCATGGTGGGCCCACAGTTCCCTACAGAAACTCCTCCAGACTTGCGAGGAGAACTGGGGACCACGATCCGAGACTACGTTCGTGGGGATACCCATGCAGACGCACGACATGGTGGACCAGGAGGTCTGCAGTCTCCTGGGCCGTCGGGAGCTTCGTGAGGGCCATGAAGTGGGCCGCCTTGGAGAACCGGTCCACTATCGTCAGGATGGTCATCATACCCTGGGACGCAGGGAGAACCCGTGACGAAGGTCCAGGCCTATGTGGGACCGGGGCGACGAGGCACCGCAGCGGCTGGAGGAGTCCTTGGGCCTTCTTATGTTCTGCCTTGCCCCTGGCACAGGTGGTGCAGGCCTGGATGTACTCCCGGACGTCGGTCTCCATCGAGGCCACCAGAAAGCGCTGCCGGACCACTGCCAACGTTCTTCGCACCCCTGGGTGACAGGAGAGCTTTGAAACCGTGACAGAAGTCCAAGACCGCAGGCCTGGCCTCTGGTGGGACGTACATCCAGTTTCTTCGGTCCATCTCCGGGGTCCGGGTGTCGTGTCAGGGCCTCCCGGATGGTCTTCTCCACGTCCCAGGTGAGGGTTGCGACGACAGTGGACTCGGGGATGATGGTGTCCGGTGGATCCGACAGCTCTGGCTTGACTTCCTCTTCATGCACCCGGGACAGTGCATCGGACCGTTAGTTTTTAGTCCCAGGGCGATACGTGATCTGGAAGTCAAACCGACCAAAGGGCTTGCTGGGGTTCAGACGCTTGGCGGTCCGGATGTATTCCAGGTTCCGATGGTCCGTGAAAACCGTGAAGGGAACCGTGGCTCCCTCCAGAAGGTGTCTCCACTCCTCAAGAGCCTCTTTCATCGTCAGAAGTTCCCAATTGCCGAAGTCATAGTTCCTCTCAGCCGGGGTCAACCTGGGGAATAGTAGGCACAAGGATGGAGTACCTTATCGGACTCCCCGCTCTGGGACAGCACGGCTCCTATCCCTGAGTCAGAGGCATCCACTTCGACAATAAACTGGCAATCAGGGTCAGGCTGCACCAGTACTGGTGCAGTCGAGAACCGGCGTTTCAACTCCTCAAACGTGGCTTTGCACCGATCCGACCAGTTGAAGGGAACTTTAGTGGAGGTCAGGGCTGTCAGGGGGCTAACAACCTGACTGTAGCCCTTAATGAGCCGCCGATAGAAATTTGCAAAACCGAGGAACTGTTGCAGCTTCCTACGGCTTGTTGGTTGGGGCCAACCTCTCACCGCCGCAACCTTGGCCGGATCAGGGGCGACGGAGTTGGAGGAGATTATGAACCCCAGGAAGGACAAAGAAGCACGGTGGAACTCACACTTCTCGCCCTTCACAAACAGCCGGTTCTCCAACAACCGCTGCAGGACCTGACGTACATGCTTAACATGGGTCTCAGGATCCGGAGAAGATGAGAATATCGTCCAGATATACGAAGACGAACCAATGCAGGAAGTGCCGCAAGACGTCATTAACCAAGGCTTGGAACGTCCCGGGCGCATTGGTGAGACTGAACGGCATGACCAGGTACTCAAAATGACCTAAGGGGGTGTTAAATGCCGTCTTCCACTCGTCTCCCTTCCGGATCCGAACCAGGTGATACGCATTTCTAAGATCCAACTTTGTGAAAATTTGGGCTCCATGCAAGGGCGTGAACACCGAATCCAGCAGAGGTAACGGGTATCGGTTGCGAACCGTGATCTCGTTCAGCCCTCTGTAATCGATGCATGGACGGAGTCCGCTGTCCTTCTTACCCAAAAAAAGAAACCAGCCCCCATCGGGGATGTGGAGTTCCGGATCAACCCGGCAGCCAAAGAGTCCCGGATGAAGGTCTCCATAGATTCGTGTTCCGGACGTGAGAGGTTGTACAACCTGCTGGACGGGTACTCAGCGCCCGGTACCAAATCTATGGCACAATTGTACGGACGGTGCGGGGGCAGCGTGAGTGCCAGATCCTTGCTGAAGACGTCAGCAAGATCATGGTACTCAGCTGGCACCGCCGCGAGATTGGGGGGTCTTGAACCTCCTCCTTGGCTAGCACACTGGGTGGAACCGAGGATCCTAAACATTCCCGGTGGCATGTTTTGCTCCACTGCGTTACAACCCCAGACGGCCAATCAATCCGGGGATTGTGTTTTACCATCCAGGGATAACCTAAAATCATCCGGGAGGTAGAAGGTGTTACATAAAACACGATCTCCTCCCTGTGATTCCCAGACACAACCAATGTCAATGGCTGTGTCTGCTGTGGGATTAATGGGAGAAGGGTGCCATCTAGTGCTTGAACTGACAAAGGTGACGGTAAGGCCACCAGAGGGAGCCCTATCTCCCTAGCCCATCTGCTGTCCAGCAGATTCCCCTCCAACCCCGTGTCACCAGTGCTGGGGCGTGAAGGGTGAGATCCCCACTCAGGATCATAACTGGGATTCGTGCAGATTTGCTGGATTTCCCCTCGTGAGTGTTATGGCCCACCCTTAGCCCAGGCGTTGTAGTTTGACCGTTTGGGGCAATTTCTCTGTATATGCTCACATGAGCCGCAGAAAAAACACTCCCCATGGGCCAGCCTCCATTGTCTGTTTTCTGATTTTACTTTAGCCCTGCTCGTGTTCATAGCTTCGTCAGCAGGGGGAGCTGTCGCCTCACGGAGGGCTCTGGCAGTGGAGCGGGGGGACGACGACATCCGTTCGGACCTGGAAGGAAGAGGGACGGCTCGTGCCCGGCCACGCCCCTCGCCTCGCTCCCGGCGATGTTCTTCTAGTCGGTTGTCTAACCGTATAACTAGATCGACAAGCCCATCGAAATCCCGTGGCTCATCCTTCGCCAGCAAATGCTCCTTCAGGACCGGAGACAGTCCATTTACGAAGGCGGCGCAGAGTGCAACGTTATTCCAGCCGGATCTCGCTGCCGCGATGCGGAAGTCAACTGCATATTCGGCTGCGCTCCGACGCTCCTGTCTCATCGACAGCAGCACGTTCGAAGCGGTCTCGCCTCTATTGGGGTGATCAAATACTTGTTTGAACTCTCGCACAAACCCAGTGTTTGTAGTTAGGAGCCATGGGTTCTGCTTCCAAAGCGCCGTAGCCCAGGCGCGTGCCTCTCCTCGAAGCAGATTTACCACATAAGCCACCCTGCTAGCATCAGACGCGTACATAACCGGACGCTGTGAAAAGACGAGCGAACACTGCATTAAAAAGTCAGCGCACGTCTCGACACAGCCTCCGTACGGCTCAGGAGGGCTTATGTATGCTTCAGGGGATGGGGGGGTTCGTTGAACGGCCACTGGAATATCTGTATCAGGCACTCGGGCAGCAGGAGGAGGTGCCACAGCAGCGCCCTGTGCGTGCGCTCCCACCTGGGCAGTGAGAGCCTCCATCCTCCGATTGAGGATAACGTTCTGCTCGGTTACCAAGTCCAACCGAGCAGTGAAGGCAGTTAGGATTTGCTGCAGCTCACCTAGTACGCCTCCTGCTGGCCCCCGTGCACCCTGCGTTTCCACTGGTGGTTCACTCGATGGTTGACACCCCTCAGGATCCATGACGATGGCCGAGAAATCCTGTTGTGAAAAGTGTAATGACACGGACCCACAACAGGGGGCGTAAAGAAATAGAAATAAAAAGTAACAGTTTTAATGTTGTGAAATGTGCACAACGGATACAGATACAATTCAATACTACAGTCAATTAGAAAGTTGGTGTTGTGTGGGCGGGCTTGAGGATAGGAGACGCCTGTCCAGGGAAGAGTCGGGACCCACACGATTCCACCGCCAACGGATCTGGAACACACGGAGCCGCCAAGTCCCGAGTCACCAGCTGGCGACCGTCTCCAGCTGTCAGATCGGGTACTGCTGGCAGGGAAGCAGAAAACAGTCAAGAGTGGGTGTGTGAGCACACACCCAGTAAACAGTCAGCAGAGTTCTTCTTCGGGAGGAGAAAAACACCTCCTGTTTTCACAAGTTCTGAGTGTTACCGTGCAGACCCCAATTTCCACTTGTTGAGTACTGGAGTGTAGAGCGGGAATGCCAACTCCAATCAACTCCCTCCGACTCGGCTACAAATGGAAAAGCTGCAAACTCACAAGATCACTGAACCACAGCTACCAGCTCAGATGCAAAGGTACGTTACAACAAAGCTTAGCTGAGACACGTATGAAGACAGCTGAGAGTCTACTGAATAATGCAGACGATTTCTCGGCAGGGGTGTGGTGTCTTCTCCAGGCTTTTATGGATGCAGGATGTGATGAGTGACAGCTGTCAGAGGTCCTGAAGCTCCTGGCGGCGAACTGTGCCCTCTGGTGCCTGAAACCCGTCTACAGGCAGGGCGCCCTCTGGTGTTGGGCCAGCAGTACCTCCTCTTCGGGCGGCCCACACAACACTTCATTTGTAAAAAAAAAAGCCATTTGCAAAGCCAAAAAGTTGATCTGACAATCATCTGATATGACCGGGGTCAAAACAAATACAACACTGCCATCTACTGGTTCCCAGACGCTTAGTACTTAGGGCACATACTGCCATGAACAACTGGCCAGTAGATGGCAGTAGAGGCCTTGAAAACAAAATTCCAGATAATCCCTGTCTGCTACATTGAAAATGCATGGAATTTAACAAACACAAATACAATAACAACGTCTATAAACCCAGAGAATATTCACGAGAGTTTTAGGCACTAGAGTTAATGCTGTTGTCCATGGAGCCTGAAGAGTGTCTGAAATGCATTTGTCCTGTCGTGAATGTACTGAGATTACATCATCCTACCCATAATGCACTGGGCACAGCATGTGCTCACAAAACCTTAAAAATTAGCACATTACTTTAAAACTAAAACATATCTGATATTTTCACTTTATAAAACTTCAGACATGACAGTAATTTTAAATAACTTGTCCAAAATTAGTTTGGTTAAAATTTGAACCATAAGTTTAAAATGTATGTCTCTGGATGACTTAGGTGATATTGCCAGCAAATTGGTATGGTGTTAAAGGAAATTTTTTTTTTTTTGGCTGTTTCTTCGTCTACAGAAGATAGAGATGCTTTTCACAAAAGCACCTCTCTTCTGTAACAGAGGGTATAATGTCCATCTGTTATAAAGGTTTTAACAGGTAGGTGCTAAGCTTTTTCTAAATTTGAAAAATGCTTATCACTGTTTCTTTGTTATCGGTCTAAAAGTTATCGGACAGAAATTAATCGGAGATAATTGGTCTGATAATGGTTTTAAAAGAAAGATAATCCGATAATGAAAACATTATCTTCGATAATTATCTGCTATCAGATTATCGGAAGTGTGCCCACCACTGGGCATGGGACAGAGAACGCATTTGGAATCGTCCCAAAGGTAATTATTTGTAATATTTATATTGTAATGGCTTGGTTAAACAGTTGCATGTTCATTCCTTCTTATGAGTATCTGTAAAATTATGTTATTATAGATTTAATAACTCGTCATAATCGTCCAGATGAGTTGCGCTTCACGCCACCCCTCGACTCGCACGTGTGACCTTGACACTTGGATGAATTTGATCCCATACTGGCATGCAATCTGGCATGCCATTGAGTAAATCCTGCGTAAACTGTGCGTAAGCTGTGTGCGGCTGCAGGCTAGTGCCCAAAGAAAATTTTTGAAATATTCAAAACTTCTGAGGTGCCTTGATACTTGCACGAATTTGATTCCCGCACCGGCACGCAAGCTGGAATGCCAGTAAGTCAGTTCACTGTAAACTGTTGTAAACTGCGCATGAACTGGCACGGCTGCGAGCCAGTGCAACAAAGAAATTTAAAATGTTCAGAACTTCTGGCACCATTAATTTTGTAAACTCGTGAATATTGCCCAACATATTCGAAAACACTGGATGTCACTGCGGCAGTGCATCTGAACAATTATGATGAGATGTTACATCTATAAGAAACATAATTTTACAGCTACGTCATCAAATTCATAATGAATGAAAACAACACTGTTTGACCAATTCATTACTGTAAAAAATTAATTATTTTGAGACAAGATTCCAAATGCATTCTCCACCACACGACGCGCAAGAGACAACCTGCAGCTGTGGATAATTTCTCTGATTCTGGGAGCGATGAGACAATGGTTTCATCAGCCAACTACTGAGATGCAAATGCGTCATCAACTACGAAATAATTATTTTATATAGTGTGGCATCAAGCGAGGCACAGCGGGACGTACTGGCATGACGAATTGTACGGCAGTGCGGGGATAAAGTTTGTGCAAGTGTCAAGGTCATGTTCCCTATTAGTGGGTGAACAATTCAACACTTGGTGAATTCTGCTTCATGACGATTGGAAGAGCCAACATCGAAGGTCGCTTTGCGAGACCTGCGTTCTGTTTTCATGGGATATTTTATTCACAGTTTTCAAAAAAATTATTAATGGTTTGCAGATATTCATGGTTTGCACAAATTTTCATTCATGGTTTGCGGATAATTCACAATTTGCATCAGATTCACGGTTTGGGGGTCAATAGAGCTCTGAATTAAAATGGCAACCAGATGAGCCAAAACTACTACGTAAACTCAAACATGTTATGGCATCAGTACACAACACTCTATGTTGTGTATAATTAGCTTCATAATCCCAAAGCTTTCTTACAACAAAATGCAACATTACTTTTCCATTAAACAGCCTCTGTGCAACAATTAATCATTAACGGAGGCGACAATGACCAGGTTTGGTGATTTGTACAAGAAACAGCAACTGAAAGGAAACACAAGCATCAATGAATAAATAAATGATTACATTTTTTTTTAACTGTGTGGGGCTGTTGAGACCTGAAACAGTGGTGCACACATTAGACAAATTATAACTTTAGGACTGACTTGTTATTTACTTGACTCTAAACCCACTGAACAGTGAACCCACTGAACTGCAAGGGCCACTGCAGAACACAGACAACGTGGGAAGCCTGATGTGGTTATTTCAGTAACATAAATGAAAGTGGCCTCTTTTTGTTATTACTTTTTCATATTATTACAAACATTTATAAATATTATTATTTTAGGAGGGTGTAGGTAACTTTCCAGTGTTAGAGGGCAGCATGAAAGAAACAGTTTGGGGTCCTTCTCAGCTCCAAACTAAGTGAAAGCAGCACAGAGTTCATTAAGTAGGAACAGTGCAAGCCTGAAAGATCATTAATTACAGAAAATATCAAGTAGGTTCAAACATGTCCCTGTTTGTTGGATTTGTGCAAAATTAAAAATGTTAAGAAAATAATTTTTGGAAAACTGAAAAAGCATGCATGAGCTTGAACAGCCAGGTTTCCAATGCAATTTGAAATCTAATTAAAAGGACCTATAGAATACATTGCATGCAGAAAGTATTCACATTGCTTCACTTTTTCCACCTTTTGTTATGTTACAGCCTTATTCCAAAATGTAAATTTTGGAAATTTTTTCCCCCTCAAAATTCTACTCACAACACCCCATGATGATAACATGAAGAAAGTTTTTTTTTTTTTTAAATATCTGCAAACAAACAAAATACAAAAAATAAGAACTCACATGTACATAAGTATTCACACCCTTTGCTCATACTTTGTTGATGCACCTTTTGCAGCAATTATAGCCTTCTTGAATATGATTTCACAAGCTTGGTGTACCTATCTTGGGCAGCTTTTCCCATTCCTACCGGCTGGAGCACTCCTTAATCTGTGTAATCCCCATAAAATCGTCCCTGAAAGCCAACAGAATTTTCCGAATGGTGTCCACCTAGAGGTCTCTTACAGTTTCTGGAAAAAATTGATGCAGCAATTGATTATGTTATTTACTGTGCAAAAAATGTTTCATCAGTTAACTCTTATGCACAACCATGAAAAATAACAACAGGAAAAAGGTTTTAAAATGTATCCTTATTTGTACTTGATGCTTAAGATATGGTGTTTTTATTCTTTATATATATATATATATATATATATATATACACTTTTTTTAAAATTAATTTTATTGCCTGTTGCAGTTTTATTGTTATTTTTAACTTATTTATTTACTTATGATTGGGTGTAACTTGGTGCCCATTTGTCTTTTTTGTACAGCACTTTGGTCGACCGTCATTTTAAATGTGCAAGTTTTTTTCTGGAATCACATTTTATTGAATTAATGTGTACGTGTTCAGAATTATTAAAACAAATATTATCTTCATATGTTTTTGTGTATAATAAAAATGAGTCAATGATTCACTTACTGCAAGATCGAGAGCATTAAGACAAAACAAAGCTGCTGCTGCAAAAAAATAAAGTTAAATTTCTAAATGTCAGCTATTTTAAGATAAGAAATTTTCAGTTTTAAAGGCCGAATGAAATAAACATCTGCACATCTAAAATGAAATTATTTTGGATAAATGTCCCCATTATGTTGCACCCACATGATGTTGATCTATTAGTCATTTACTGATTATTATCCCCCATGTTTTCTTTGGCAAATTATACATTGTAGTGAATTGTTTTTTTATTTATCTGTATGTCACTTTCTTTCACAAATTCAGGAACATCTCACTGTGGTCTTACTTCTAGGATCAAGGGTAATAAACAAAAAAAATTAAAGCTTTGTCTTTCAGAATTAAATGAAAATGCCATATAAGGCGAGGAAA
This sequence comes from Thalassophryne amazonica, assembly GCF_902500255.1. NCBI lineage: Eukaryota > Metazoa > Chordata > Actinopteri > Batrachoidiformes > Batrachoididae > Thalassophryne > Thalassophryne amazonica. The sequence goes on along the minus strand of NC_047109.1, from coordinate 74,485,104 downwards.
ATATTGCAAAGAACTTAATGTTGTCGATTCTTTTCTGAATACAAAGATTCCGCATAATGTGAAAAATTTTAGCATCTTGTTCATTATCATAAATATTGTAATTTCTTTTCTGCTTTGATGTTTGAAGTGTGAAATAGTTTTTTGGTGGACATTCCACTTAAAAAAAAAAGAAAAAGAAGAGCCGATTCTAACCTGACAGAGAGGGTGAAATCTCCTACGTTCTTCTTGCTGGGTCGAGCCAAAAAGCTGCCGTGAATACCGCGTGACTTCAGCATGGCCTCGGCCTCCAAGCCGCTGATGTCTCTGTGGAACCACCTGCACCGAGACCCACACAGATTACACACTTCACCCAGGACACAGCATCACAAAAGTCATAAACACCCTTCACCCATCACTGCCGGCTCATTCATTTCCTCACAATCAACTCTACCTTTCATACGTCATTTGTTTTTCTTCTGGAAACACTCTGAGTAACAAAGTGTTGTTGATTTGTCTGAAAGAATAAGAAAGAATAATCTGATACATGCAGCTCCCAGCCTCATGCTAATCATTATATAATTCAAGACAAGTGAAAAACTTTTCCTAACTTGTCATTGTGAATTAAATACTTGAAAAGCAAATTATGACCGTAAATTAGCACTTGTTATTTGTTTATGTGGACTAATGCAATGTTCTATTTCAGCTCAGTCTCACATTTTTTTTTGTGCTCCCGTCACAAAATGAGTAAAATTTTCATGATTTTTTTTTTAAAAACTCACTATTACTAACCCTACTCCTACCCCCAACCCTAACCATAACCACCCCGACCCCCCCCCCCGCCTTCATTTTTAATTTTGTGCAGCATCATGGAAAGAATTAGAATGAATTTGTGCTGCCGTGACGAAAATGAGCCGCTTTTCGTCACAATATCACAAACCAATAGATTAATGTATATTTTGTGCTGCTGAATCACGACTTGCCGTGAGACTGGGTTGTCTATTTTCTGGTTTACCACAGTCCAGCATTAGGGGTCTCCAACTGGTTCAAAATGCTGCTGCCAGACTTTTGACAGGAAGCAGAAAGTTTGACCACATTACATCCATTTTGGTGTCTCTTTCACTGGCTTCCTGTCCCTGTGAGACCAGATTTTAAGGTTCTGTTACTAACCTATAAAATTATTCACGGAATGGCACGTCCCTACTTAGGTGACCTACTTAAACCTTAAGTACCGGCCCGGGCTCTGCGTTCTCAGGGTGCAGGACTATTTGTGTCCCTAGCGTGAATAAAAGTCTGCAGGTCACAGAGCTTTCTCTTATCGTGCACCTGCTTTGTGGAATGATCTCCCTGCATCAATAAAACAGTCAGATTCTGTAGAGACTTTCAAGTCCAGACTTTAGACACACTTATTTCTTATTTTCCCTTCGTATGGCTAGCATACTGGCATAGTATCTTACTATGCTTTCTACCCTTTTAAATTCCTTTTATTAGGAAACGGACCAGGCCGTGGCCTCAACTTTATCTAAATTCTGAGTCTTTTAGTGAAGTTTGGGACTAGTGGCCGGCGATCACCTTTTTATTTCTCCCATTTTTATTGTTGCTAAATGCTGATAAATTATACTGTATTTGTGTCTTTCTGATGCCTGATTCTGTTTTTGTCTCTCTGTTTAAGGTGCAGCTCCATCCAGAGATGGGAGTGGATGTTTTCTTCTGCAGGCTTCCCATCTTGTGCACAGCATGGGCTCCCAAAATCTCCCAAAATTTCTTGTATAATTTCCTGTGTTGTCTATTGCGTCCGTAGCATGCCCAAGCAGAGGGTCATCCCTTTGAGTATGGTCTGCTTGAGGTTTCTTCCTAAAATCAACAGAGGGAGTTTTTCCTTACACTGTCACCTGTGTATTGCTCTAGGGGCTGGTAAGTTTAGAACTTAATTGCGTGATGCGCCTTGAAGCAACTTTTTTGTGATCTGATGCGATATAAATGAAAATAAATTGAAAGTGAAATGATGTCTTTCAACTAAGCAGTTACATTTTTAAACTGTTATGCAAGCTACAGTCCACAACCACGTTTAATGACGATACAGAGAACTAAAATATACCGTAATAATAATAATAAATAATAAAATACTGCTCAGGAGCACTCTTGTAATTTGTATCATCATCAATTTCATCAATTTTATTTATATAGTGCCAAATCACAACAAACAGTTGCCCCAAGGCGCTTTATATTGTAAGGCAAGGCCATACAATAATTACGTAAAAACCCCAACGGTCAAACGCCCCCTGTGAGCAAGCACTTGGCGACAGTGGGAAGGAAAAACTCCCTTTTAACAGGAAGAAACCTCCAGCAGAACCAGGCTCAGGGAGGGGCAGTCTTCTGCTGGGACTGGTTGGGGCTGAGGGAGAGAACCAAGAAAAAGACATGCTGTGGAAGAGAGCAGAGATCAATCACTAATGATTAAATGCAGAGTGGTGCATACAGAGCAAAAACAGAAAGAAACAGTGCATCATGGGAACCCCCAACAGTCTAAGTCTATAGCAGCATAACTAAGGGATGGTTCAGGGTCACCTGATCCAGCCCTAACTATAAGCTTTAGCAAAAAGGAAAGTTTTAAGCCTAATCTTAAAAGTAGAGAGGGTGTCTGTCTCCCTGATCTGAATTGGGAGCTGGTTCCACAGGAGAGGAGCCTGAAAGCTGAAGGCTCTGCCTCCCATTCTACTCTTACAAACCCTAGGAACTACAAGTAAGCCTGCAGTCTGAGAGCGAAGCGCTCTATTGGGGTGATATGGTACTACGAGGTCCCTAAGATAAGATGGGACCTGATTATTCAAAACCTTATAAGTAAGAAGAAGAATTTTAAATTCTATTCTAGAATTAACAGGAAGCCAATGAAGAGAGGCCAATATGGGTGAGATATGCTCTCTCCTTCTAGTCCCCGTTAGTACTCTAGCTGCAGCATTTTGAATTAACTGAAGGCTTTTCTAGGGAACTTTAGGACAACCTGATAATAATGAATTACAATAGTCCAGTCCAGTTGTATGAAACCCGATGGAAAAAAAACTTCCTTATCATAAAAAGAAGCGGTTAATAAAAATTTCTTTTGGATTGAACTGGAGTGAGATAGATCACTTTTACAATAAATATCTTAAAAAAAAAAATCCATATCTGAAACATGTAACACCCTACAAGTGTTGAGATCTAATTATGGCTCGAATGAGTCTTGCAGTAATCATTGTTCTGCTTATTTCACAATAAAGCTCCACATACAGACCTGCACAATCATCTTTTCTTACAACTTTAACTTTTAATGTGACTTTTTAGAACAGGAGTAATAATGAAATCCTTGCAAAGTGCTGCATAAAAATATGACAGTCGATCGCTGTCATGAAAGACAACCTCTGCAAAATTACTTATAAATAACATCAACACAGGACACATATTTGATATTTATTATTTCCAGAATTCGTCTGAGGATCTGAAAGTGCGTTGTCACTAAGATTAGCTTATGTCTGAGTTAATGTAGAGATCCTCACTCATTCATCTTCCAACAGTTTACTCCAATTAAGGGTGACGGGGGCACTGGAGCCTAACACAGCAGTCATAGGGCGTGAGGCGGGGTACACCCTGGACAGGACGCCAGCCTGTCACAGGGCCATTTATAGACAAACAAACACATACATGGACAATTTAAAGTTTCCAGTCCATCTAACCTGCATGTCTTTGGATGTGGGAGGAAGCTGAAGCACCTGAAGGGAACTCACAAACACGGGGAGAACATGCAAACTCCACACAGAAAGGCCACAGGTGGGAATCGATCCCATGACCTTCTGATTTGAGGCAACAGTGCTAACCACTAATCCACTGTAATGCCCCACTCGGGATTCAGAGCACAAATAATACATTATATAGATTGGTAAATCAAATCAAATCAATTTTATTTATATAGCGCCAAATCACAACAAACAGTTGTGGAAGAGAGCAGAGATCAATCACCAATGATTAAAAGCAGAGTGGTGCATACAGAGCAAAAAGAGGTGAATAAAAGGTACACTGGGTGCATCATGGGAAACCCCCAGCAGTCTAAGTCTATAGCAGCATAACTAAGGGATGGTTCAGAGTCACCTGATCCAGCCCTAACTATAAGATTTTCAAAAGGAAAGTTTTAAGCTTAATCTTAAAAGTAGAGAGGGTGTATGTCTCCCTAATCCGAATTGGGAGCTGGTTCCACAGGAGAGGAGCCTGAAAGCTGAAGGCTCTGCCTCCCATTCTACTCTTACAAACCCTAGGAACTACAAGTAAGCCTGCAGTCTGAGAGCGAAGCGCTCTATTGGGGTGATATGGTACTATGAGGTCCCTAAGATAAGATGGGACCTGATTATTCAAAACCTTATAAGAAGAAGAATTTTAAATTCTATTCTGGAATTAACAGGGAGCCAATGAAGAGAAGCCAATATGGGTGAAATATGCTCTTATATATAGCACTTTTCCATCTGCATCAGACGCTAAAAGGGCTTTACAATAATGTCTCACATTCACCCCGATGTCAGATTAAATTAAAACACGTTTTATTGTAGTCTAATTTAGTAGATACTTTCTAAAAATATTTTCTTCTTATATGCAGTATAATGTAATAAATACATGTTAAATAAAAGCAGCCTGGATTAATTACTGACTAACTTGTTTTGACTATGTAAACACACGTGTCTGTTTAATAGGTATGGCTTGTTACCCTTAGAAAGGAATTTAGTTGAGATATAAAAAAAAAAAAAAACTGACAAGCACTTGATGTGGGAAAGTTAACCTGCTTTAAGTACGGCATTACGGATGACTTGATAGAGGAACAACACGACAGCTGGGTGAAGAAAGAGGAGGAATGGAAACAGAGAAGTAGCATACGCCACTTGCACACAAGAATAAAGCCAAAGTTGACCCATGGTGATTTAGTGACCAGTGGGGATTTGACTCACCGAACCATGTTGTCGCTTCACTTCTTCTGTAGCCAAAAAGGAGAAGTCAAAACTTGCACGTGTGCAAACTTAGAACAGTTTTGTCACACAATCTGTTCCACAGTAAAAGAAGACAAATACAGATGTAACGTTCATTTCATTTGTCTGAATCTGTCTCTCTCAGACACACACACACACACACATCATCCAGTGTCTGTCACAAACTCTCCTCCTCCTCATCCATCCATCCATCCATCCCTTTCCCAGGCAGGCCCTGGGTGTGCCAAAATGAAAGCAGGTAAACACTTACTCTTCTTGTCAGCTGCTCTTCTTCGAGTGTCTCTGCCCTCCTCTCTGCTGTTTTTCTCACTCGCTCACCCCTTCCTTCCTTTTTATAGGTTCTTTCACAAAATAGTGAAAGCAAGACAGGAACAAAAATAGCTGACAGGCCGGAATTCCTCCAACAGCCTTTTCTCTCTCTTTTTGTTTTTTTTACAAATTCAATCTCAAGTGCAGAACAGCTTCTGGAAACATGCTCAGTGATGCTCCATCTCCTCCAGGTTTCTATTCCAATCAAAAGGTGCATAGACAGGCTGAAGCGCTTCAATTCACAGGTGAATTATTACTGAGCGTCGTTTCAGTAGTTCCACAGCCACATCCACTCAGTGTATCGGTTGAGCTTCTCTGTGAGTGTTTTGTCAGACATCTGGTGAAGTTTTTCCTCTCTGCCCACCTGTCTCCTGTTGCTGGTATCTACTCGTGTGTGTACACAAAGGTCACTGTCACACTGTACTTCCTTACTGGCAGTTCAGCTTGTAAACCATTCGCTGAGCTCATTTCACTCTCAAACTACGGCAGCCACCACTCCCGAACTCCAACGCAACACAGGATCGGACCTCACAGCCAAAAACTACACACCAAACAGTTTCACTTTACTTACATCACTATAAGAGTCACATGCACTGCCACTAAAAGTTTTTTTTCCCCACAAAACACAAATCCACAAACACCTGCAAGAATGGGGAAGGGCTCAGTCACGCTGCAAATACCACACACACATCTGTAAATGTGCACATTTACCTTGCAAATGGCATTTCCCAGTGAGTACAAAGACACAGTGTTTTTGGAAACAGTACTTTGTTTTATGTTACTATTAAAATATTTTTGAAAGGGCAGCAGGATTTCAGCCTCTGAGTGCGCATGAGTAAAAATAGTTAAAAGTTATTTCAGTGCTCCATTATACTGTTACATTCCTGTGTTGCTGCATACCGCACCACAGAAACGCCCAGGCTCCTGGATGGCAACCACCTGGGCAGACAACCAGTCTGCAGCAGCCAGGTGAAGCGTGTCCTCAACACTCAGGCACTTGTGTGCTGGATCATACCCTTCTCCGGGTATGATCCAGCACAAATTGCTGTGGCTGACACTCTTCATCTGAGCCTCCCTAAGTAACGGCTCGTTTGGCATGAAGTCTTTCCAAAGGTTCTCAAGGATCATCCAAAGCAGACTTAATACTGAAGACTGTTCTCTCATCTCTGCACTGGCTTCCAGTTAACTATCACATTGATTTTAAAATCCTGCTCATTGTATTTAAATGCTTGAATTGGTTTGGCTCCACCTTATCTATCTGAGCTGTTGTCCTCTTATGCTCCCCCAAGGATGATGAGGTCCACCAATCAGCTCCTTCTGAACGTGCCAAGAATATGTTTGAGAACCAGAGGAGACGGGGTCTTCTCTGTAGCTGCTCTTAAGCTGTGTAACAGCCTTCCTTTTCATATTAGATCTGCGTCTTCCTTAAATGATTTTGTCATTATTAAAGACTCATCTTTTTGCACAGGCCTTCAACACTTAAGCAGAGTTGCACTTTTGTTTTAAACTTTTATTGAATTTATTAGTGTTTGGATCTTGTATTTTCTATTTTATACCCTTTTATTTTGTATCTGTGAAGCACTTTGGGCAGCTTTAGTTGCTGTAAATGTGCTATATAAATAAATTTGACTTTGACATCCAGGTGCCCTCTTAGGTCGCCGGTTAGCGTCCAAGTCTCACAATAATACAGTAAGACAGGAAGCACCAGGACCGGAAAGACTTGGACCTTCATCGTTCTGCAGAAGATTTCAGAGGCTGAGAACCCAGCGATGTGAATGTCACTGGTGATAAGTGCCATCCTGGCGCTGAGCAAATATTCCACCCATACCACACTTCTATAGAATGACACCTTCACCACCACACCAGTCTCAACCCTCATGTGGCTTCAAAGAGGGCACACACAGCCATCAACACCACTGGGAGTTTTTTTTTTATATATAACTGTTTTTTTAATAACTGTTAGTGCACGGTGGCACAGGAGTAGTACTTTTGCCTTGACAGCAAAAAGGCTGAGGGTTCAAAGTCCACTCACTCCTCAATCTCCTACTACATCTGCTGTTGTGTCAAGATGGGGACACAGTGTAAAACTTACCAAATTAACATGTGGATCCATATTAGTTCCACCGTGTACAAATAGGAACACCCAATAAATCCAACAGCACCCCAAAGTTTACTGTGTGTAAGTTTGGTTTGGAGGCTGAAGATGGTTGTCTCAGACTTGGTGCCTTGCGTTAGATTTTAAAGAACTAAAAATGAGTTTGAGTGTAACCCGTTCCTCTACGTGCACAGAGGAATGCAGCTCCTGACTCTGTTCAGAGCAATGGTTAACACCTGCGACAGTATTTTGTATTCTGCTCTCTCAGATTCCGACGTTTCACACATGAAGCCATTTGTCGCCACTTCTGACACAACAGGTCTGAGCTTCTCACGGCCTCAGAGAGTTAAGAAAGAGAAATTTGTTCATCCTTTATGTGTTGCAACAGATCAAACTGTTACTGCCTCAGTTGTCACATAGCAGCCATTCTATGCAAAACAACCACAAATCAGACAAAAAAAAACTCTACATAATTGAGAGCTGTCAACCCTCAAAATGTGAATCAGCTGCAAATCGTGAATTATCCACAAATAGTGAATTGCAAAAATGGGAATAATGAAAAAAAAAAAAATCTCCCAAAATGTGAACGCAGGTGTCACAAAATGTAAAGGCACCTTGACACATGCATGCATTTAACCGCCTCACTGCCGCACAATTCGTGGTGCCTATGCGACCCGCTTTGTCCCTCTGGATGCCGTACCTTGTGCCACTGGATGCTGCATTATATAAAGTAATAATTTCATAGTGGATTAATCATTTGCTCTCAGAGCTTGGGTGATGAAAGCACCTCCAATCACTCCCGGAATCACAGAGGAATTTTCTACAGATGTGGCTTTTCTCATGTGCTTCATGCAGTGGTGGGCACAGATAACCAAAAAATTAACTTTGATAACAGATAATCAGATAACTGAAAAGTTATCTTCAATTAAGATAAAACAATAAACCACCCAAAAATGTATCAGAAGTTACAGATAACCGATAACAGATAAATTCCAATATTGTCTCTGGTACATTTAAACGAATTTAAGTTTTAATGCCACAATAACTTCTACTAATATTAAAAATAACAACAGACCCACACACTGAGACCACATTTTTGTCTTTGAACATTCTGCCCCTGCTAGAAGCTCTTGTTTCCTACAGAGCTCCCAAAACAGGCACGAGAGCAGTCCTAAAGCCGGCTCTCTATCAATTACAACACTCCGGTCAGGCGGAGGTCTTGAAAAATAAAGTCATGCTGACTTATGGTTTTGATTTATAAATAACATTAATACCGATAGAATAACTCCATTAATGTCAATTCTGTCATTTGTACAAAGTTAAAATATAGCATATATCTTTTAATGTTGAATAATGCACTAATTCTGAGGTTTAGTAATAAACACAGACAAATCGCAAAGGATTCTGGGTAAAAATGCCTCTGCTAAACACTGATTGGGTCAGTCATTCGTTATGTAAACCAACACGTTAATGTGACATCTGTCGTGTGTTGGTGTTCATTTTTTTTATTTGTAAAAACAGGCATTTTTACGGAGCCCTGGAAGTGTCATTGCAAAATGTTTTGCATTTGGAGAGAATGTGCGCACGTTTTATGATGTTGTAAAACGTGCTTTACACTGTGCGAGATGATTTTTCATGCAGGAATTTTTCGACTGAGTTTCAGGTTAATCGTGCGTCCTGCATCGTATAGTCATGGAGTAACAAGCTTTAACATCTCACGACCACCTCCTGATTGCGATCGTATGGTCGAATGAAAATCAAACCTGTTATTCTGGTCAGCCGTCGTGAGGTTATCCTCCTGCTGAAAAGCTACAAGCATCCAACCGCTAGCACTGTACCTGTGCAAACACTGCAGAGCTGTCTTGTAATGTTATTATTATTATTATTTTTTTTTTGCTGTTGTTTTGTTTTTAAACATGTTGTGAAAAGTGTAATGACACGGACCCACAACAGGGGGCGTAAATGAACGGTCAATGGAAATAAGAAGTAACACTTTTAATGTTGTGAAATGTGCACAACGGATACAGATACAATTCAATACTACAGTCAATTAGAAAGTTGGTGTCGTGTGGGTGGACTCGAGGATAGGAGACGCCTGTCCAGGGAAGAGTCGGGACCCACACGATTTCCACCGCCAACGGATCTGGAACACACCGGAGCCGCCAAGTCCCGAGTCACCAGGGGGCCACCGTCTCCAGCTGTCAGATCGGGTACTGCTGGCAGGAAGCAGAAAACAGTCAAGAGTGGGTGTGTGAGCACACACCCAGTAAACAGTCAGCAGAGTTCTTCTTCAGGAGGAGAAAACACCTCCACCTCCTGTTTTCACAAGTTCTGAGTGTTACCGTGCAGACCCCAATTTCCACTTGTTGAGTACTGGAGTGCAGAGCGGGAACGCCAACTCCAATCAACTCCCTCCGACTCGGCTACAAATAGAAAAGCTGCAAACTCACAAGATCACTGAACCACAGCTACCAGCTCAGATGCAAAGGTATGTTACAACAAAGCTTAGCTGAGACACGTATGAAGACGGCTGAGAGTCTACCTGAATAATGCAGACGATTTCTCGGCAGGGGTGTGGTGTCTTCTCCAGGCTTTTATGGATGGCATGATGAGGTGATGAGTGACAGCTGTCAGAGGTCCTGAAGCTCCTGGCGGCGAACTGTGCCCTCTGGTGCCTGAAGCCCGTCTACAGGCAGGGCGCCCTCTGGTGTTGGGCCAGCAGTACCTCCTCTTCGGGCGGCCCACACAACAGGACCCCCCCCTCAACGGGCGCCGGGCTTGTCGGGATGTCGTTGGTAGAAATCGGCCAGGAGGGCCGGGTCCAGGATGAAGTTCCGCTTCACCCAGGAGCGTTCTTCGGGTCCGTACCCCTCCCAGTCCACCAGATATTGGAACCCCCGGCCCCGTCGACGGACATCCAGAAGCCTGCGGACGGTCCACACAGGCTCTCCATCGATGATCCGGGCAGGAGGCGGCGCTGGTCCGAGAGTGCAGAGGTTGGAGGAGTGACACGGTTTTATCCGGGACACGAGGAAGACTGGATGTATCTGCAGTGAAGCTGGCAGCCTCAGCTTCACTGCGGCTGGACTGAGGACTTTGGTGACAGGGACAGGTCCGATGTATCTGTCCTTCAGTTTTTGGGAGTCCACCTGCAGAGGGATGTCCTTAGTTGACAGCCAAATCTCCTGCCCGGGCTGGTATGCAGGGGCCGTGGTACGCTGGCGGTCTGCATGGCCCTTAGCCCTCGTATGGGCTGTCAGAAGGGCAGAGCGGACAGTGCGCCACACCCGACGGCATCTTCTGAGGTGGGCCTGGACCGAAGGGACCTCAACCTCTCCCCCTACGGCTGGAAACAATGGGGGCTGGTACCCCAAACACGCCTCAAATGGGGAGAGGCCGGTCGCAGATGAGACCTGACTGTTGTGCGCGTATTCGATCCAGGCCAGGTGTTGACTCCAGGCCGTCGGGTGCGCGGAGGTGACACACCGCAGGGCCTGCTCCAGGTCTTGGTTCGTCCGCTCTGCCTGTCCATTGGTTTGAGGGTGGTACCCGGACGAGAGGCTCATGGTGGCCCACAGTTCCCTACAGAAACTCCTCCAGACTTGCGAGGAGAACTGGGGACCACGATCCGAGACTACGTTCGTGGGGATACCATGCAGACGCACGACATGGTGGACCAGGAGGTCTGCAGTCTCCTGGGCCGTCGGGAGCTTCGGGAGGGCCATGAAGTGGGCCGCCTTGGAGAACCGGTCCACTATCGTCAGGATGGTCATCATACCCTGGGACGCAGGGAGACCCGTGACGAAGTCCAGGCCTATGTGGGACCGGGGCGACGAGGCACCGGCAGCGGCTGGAGGAGTCCTTGGGCCTTCTTATGTTCTGCCTTGCCCCTGGCACAGGTGGTGCAGGCCTGGATGTACTCCCGGACGTCGGTCTCCATCGACGCCCACCAGAAGCGCTGCCGGACCACTGCCACGGTTCTTCGCACCCCTGGGTGACAGGAGAGCTTTGAACCGTGACAGAAGTCCAAGACCGCAGCCCTGGCCTCTGGTGGGACGTACATCCAGTTCTTCGGTCCATCTCCGGGGTCCGGGTGTCGTGTCAGGGCCTCCCGGATGGTCTTCTCCACGTCCCAGGTGAGGGTTGCGACGACAGTGGACTCGGGGATGATGGTGTCCGGTGGATCCGACAGCTCTGGCTTGACTTCCTCTTCATGCACCCGGGACAGTGCATCGGACCGTTAGTTTTTAGTCCCAGGGCGATACGTGATCTGGAAGTCAAACCGACCAAAGGGCTTGCCTGGGGTTCAGACGCTTGGCGGTCCGGATGTATTCCAGGTTCCGATGGTCCGTGAAAACCGTGAAGGGAACCGTGGCTCCCTCCAGAAGGTGTCTCCACTCCTCAAGAGCCTCTTTCATCGTCAGAAGTTCCCAATTGCCGAAGTCATAGTTCCTCTCAGCCGGGGTCAACCTGGGGAATAGTAGGCACAAGGATGGAGTACCTTATCGGACTCCCCGCTCTGGGACAGCACGGCTCCTATCCCTGAGTCAGAGGCATCCACTTCGACAATAAACTGGCAATCAGGGTCAGGCTGCACCAGTACTGGTGCAGTCGAGAACCGGCGTTTCAACTCCTCAAACGTGGCTTTGCACCGATCCGACCAGTTGAAGGGAACTTTAGTGGAGGTCAGGGCTGTCAGGGGGCTAACAACCTGACTGTAGCCCTTAATGAGCCGCCGATAGAAATTTGCAAAACCGAGGAACTGTTGCAGCTTCCTACGGCTTGTTGGTTGGGGCCAACCTCTCACCGCCGCAACCTTGGCCGGATCAGGGGCGACGGAGTTGGAGGAGATTATGAACCCCAGGAAGGACAAAGAAGCACGGTGGAACTCACACTTCTCGCCCTTCACAAACAGCCGGTTCTCCAACAACCGCTGCAGGACCTGACGTACATGCTTAACATGGGTCTCAGGATCCGGGGAGAAGATGAGAATATCGTCCAGATATACGAAGACGAACCAATGCAGGAAGTGCCGCAAGACGTCATTAACCAAGGCTTGGAACGTCCCGGGCGCATTGGTGAGACTGAACGGCATGACCAGGTACTCAAAATGACCTAAGGGGGTGTTAAATGCCGTCTTCCACTCGTCTCCCTTCCGGATCCGAACCAGGTGATACGCATTTCTAAGATCCAACTTTGTGAAAATTTGGGCTCCATGCAAGGGCGTGAACACCGAATCCAGCAGAGGTAACGGGTATCGGTTGCGAACCGTGATCTCGTTCAGCCCTCTGTAATCGATGCATGGACGGAGTCCGCTGTCCTTCTTACCCACAAAAAAGAAACCAGCCCCCATCGGGGATGTGGAGTTCCGGATCAACCCGGCAGCCAAAGAGTCCCGGATGAAGGTCTCCATAGATTCGTGTTCCGGACGTGAGAGGTTGTACAACCTGCTGGACGGGTACTCAGCGCCCGGTACCAAATCTATGGCACAATTGTACGGACGGTGCGGGGGCAGCGTGAGTGCCAGATCCTTGCTGAAGACGTCAGCAAGATCATGGTACTCAGCTGGCACCGCCGCGAGATTGGGGGGTCTTGAACCTCCTCCTTGGCTAGCACACTGGGTGGAACCGAGGATCCTAAACATTCCCGGTGGCATGTTTTGCTCCACTGCGTTACAACCCCAGACGGCCAATCAATCCGGGGATTGTGTTTTACCATCCAGGGATAACCTAAAATCATCCGGGAGGTAGAAGGTGTTACATAAAACACGATCTCCTCCCTGTGATTCCCAGACACAACCAATGTCAATGGCTGTGTCTGCTGTGGGATTAATGGGAGAAGGGTGCCATCTAGTGCTTGAACTGACAAAGGTGACGGTAAGGCCACCAGAGGGAGCCCTATCTCCCTAGCCCATCTGCTGTCCAGCAGATTCCCCTCCAACCCCGTGTCCACCAGTGCTGGGGCGTGAAGGGTGAGATCCCCACTCAGGATCATAACTGGGATTCGTGCAGATTTGCTGGATTTCCCCTCGTGAGTGTTATGGCCCACCCTTAGCCCAGGCGTTGTAGTTTGACCGTTTGGGGCAATTTCTCTGTATATGCTCACATGAGCCGCAGAAAAAACACTCCCCATGGGCCAGCCTCCGTTGTCTGTTTTCTGATTTTACTTTAGCCCTGCTCGTGTTCATAGCTTCGTCAGCAGGGGGAGCTGTCGCCTCACGGAGGGCTCTGGCAGTGGAGCGGGGGGACGACGACATCCGTTCGGACCTGGAAGGAAGAGGGACGGCTCGTGCCCGGCCACGCCCCTCGCCTCGCTCCCGGCGATGTTCTTCTAGTCGGTTGTCTAACCGTATAACTAGATCGACAAGCCCATCGAAATCCCGTGGCTCATCCTTCGCCAGCAAATGCTCCTTCAGGACCGGAGACAGTCCATTTACGAAGGCGGCGCAGAGTGCAACGTTATTCCAGCCGGATCTCGCTGCCGCGATGCGGAAGTCAACTGCATATTCGGCTGCGCTCCGACGCTCCTGTCTCATCGACAGCAGCACGTTCGAAGCGGTCTCGCCTCTATTGGGGTGATCAAATACTTGTTTGAACTCTCGCACAAACCCAGTGTTTGTAGTTAGGAGCCATGGGTTCTGCTTCCAAAGCGCCGTAGCCCAGGCGCGTGCCTCTCCTCGAAGCAGATTTACCACATAAGCCACCCTGCTAGCATCAGACGCGTACATAACCGGACGCTGTGAAAAGACGAGCGAACACTGCATTAAAAAGTCAGCGCACGTCTCGACACAGCCTCCGTACGGCTCAGGAGGGCTTATGTATGCTTCAGGGGATGGGGGGGTTCGTTGAACGGCCACTGGAATATCTGTATCAGGCACTCGGGCAGCAGGAGGAGGTGCCACAGCAGCGCCCTGTGCGTGCGCTCCCACCTGGGCAGTGAGAGCCTCCATCCTCCGATTGAGGATAACGTTCTGCTCGGTTACCAAGTCCAACCGAGCAGTGAAGGCAGTTAGGATTTGCTGCAGCTCACCTAGTACGCCTCCTGCTGGCCCCCGTGCACCCTGCGTTTCCACTGGTGGTTCACTCGATGGTTGACACCCCTCAGGATCCATGACGATGGCCGAGAAATCCTGTTGTGAAAAGTGTAATGACACGGACCCACAACAGGGGGCGTAAAGAAATAGAAATAAAAAGTAACAGTTTTAATGTTGTGAAATGTGCACAACGGATACAGATACAATTCAATACTACAGTCAATTAGAAAGTTGGTGTTGTGTGGGCGGGCTTGAGGATAGGAGACGCCTGTCCAGGGAAGAGTCGGGACCCACACGATTTCCACCGCCAACGGATCTGGAACACACCGGAGCCGCCAAGTCCCGAGTCACCAGCTGGCGACCGTCTCCAGCTGTCAGATCGGGTACTGCTGGCAGGAAGCAGAAAACAGTCAAGAGTGGGTGTGTGAGCACACACCCAGTAAACAGTCAGCAGAGTTCTTCTTCGGGAGGAGAAAACACCTCCACCTCCTGTTTTCACAAGTTCTGAGTGTTACCGTGCAGACCCCAATTTCCACTTGTTGAGTACTGGAGTGTAGAGCGGGAATGCCAACTCCAATCAACTCCCTCCGACTCGGCTACAAATGGAAAAGCTGCAAACTCACAAGATCACTGAACCACAGCTACCAGCTCAGATGCAAAGGTACGTTACAACAAAGCTTAGCTGAGACACGTATGAAGACAGCTGAGAGTCTACCTGAATAATGCAGACGATTTCTCGGCAGGGGTGTGGTGTCTTCTCCAGGCTTTTATGGATGGCATGATGAGGTGATGAGTGACAGCTGTCAGAGGTCCTGAAGCTCCTGGCGGCGAACTGTGCCCTCTGGTGCCTGAAACCCGTCTACAGGCAGGGCGCCCTCTGGTGTTGGGCCAGCAGTACCTCCTCTTCGGGCGGCCCACACAACACTTCATTTGTAAAAAAAAAAAGCCATTTGCAAAGCCAAAAAGTTGATCTGACAATCATCTGATATGACCGGGGTCAAAACAAATACAACACTGCCATCTACTGGTTCCCAGACGCTTAGTACTTAGGGCACATACTGCCATGAACACTACTGGCCAGTAGATGGCAGTAGAGGCCTTGAAAACAAAATTCCAGATAATCCCTGTCTGCTACATTGAAAATGCATGGAATTTAACAAACACAAATACAATAACAACGTCTATAAACCCAGAGAATATATTCACGAGAGTTTTAGGCACTAGAGTTTAATGCTGTTGTCCATGGAGCCTGAAGAGTGTCTGAAATGCATTTGTCCTGTCGTGAATGTA
Organism: Thalassophryne amazonica; assembly: GCF_902500255.1. NCBI lineage: Eukaryota > Metazoa > Chordata > Actinopteri > Batrachoidiformes > Batrachoididae > Thalassophryne > Thalassophryne amazonica. The sequence goes on along the minus strand of NC_047109.1, from coordinate 74,469,395 downwards.
CTGAGATTACATCATCCTACCCATAATGCACTGGGCACAGCATGTGCTCACAAAACCTTAAAAATTAGCACATTACTTTAAAACTAAAACATATATCTGATATTTTCACTTTATAAAACTTCAGACATGACAGTAATTTTAAATAACTTGTCCAAAATTAGTTTGGTTAAAATTTGAACCATAAGTTTAAAATGTATGTCTCTGGATGACTTAGGTGATATTGCCAGCAAATTGGTATGGTGTTAAAGGAAATTTTTTTTTTTTTTTGGCTGTTTCTTCGTCTACAGAAGATAGAGATGCTTTTCACAAAAGCACCTCTCTTCTGTTAACAGAGGGTATAACTGTCCATCTGTTATAAAGGTTTTAACAGGTAGGTGCTAAGCTTTTTCTAAATTTGAAAAATGCTTATCACTGTTCATCTTTGTTTATCGGTCTAAAAGTTATCGGACAGAAATTAATCGGAAGATAATTGGTCTGATAATGGTTTTAAAAGAAAGATAATCCGATAATGAAAACATTATCTTCGATAATTATCTGCTATCAGATTATCGGAAGTGTGCCCACCACTGGCTTCATGGGACAGAGAACGCATTTGGAATCGTCCCAAAGGTAATTATTTGTAATATTTATATTGTAATGGCTTGGTTAAACAGTTGCATGTTCATTCCTTCTTATGAGTATCTGTAAAATTATGTTTATTATAGATTTAATAACTCGTCATAATCGTCCAGATGAGTTGCGCTTCACGCCACCCCTCGACTCGCACGTGTGATTACCTTGACACTTGGATGAATTTGATCCCCATACTGGCATGCAATCTGGCATGCCATTGAGTAAATCCTGCGTAAACTGTGCGTAAGCTGTGTGCGGCTGCAGGCTAGTGCCCAAAGAAAATTTTTGAAATATTCAAAACTTCTGAGGTGCCTTGATACTTGCACGAATTTGATTCCCGCACCGGCACGCAAGCTGGAATGCCAGTAAGTCAGTTCACTGTAAACTGTTGTAAACTGCGCATGAACTGTGCACGGCTGCGAGCCAGTGCACAAAGAAAATTTAAAATGTTCAGAACTTCTGGCACACATTAATTTTGTAAACTAGTCGTGAATATTGCCCAACATATTCGAAAACACTGGATGTCACTGCGGCAGTGCATCTGAACAATTATGATGAGATGTTACATCTATAAGAAACATAATTTTACAGCTACGTCATCAAATTCATAATGAATGAAAACAACACTGTTTGACCAATTCATTACTGTATAAAAATTATAATTACTTTTGAGACAAGATTCCAAATGCATTCTCCACCACACGACGCGCAAGAGACAACCTGCAGCTGTGGATAATTTCTCTGATTCTGGGAGCGATGAGACAATGGTTTCATCAGCCAACTACTGAGATGCAAATGCGTCATCAACTACGAAATAATTATTTTATATAGTGTGGCATCAAGCGAGGCACAGCGGGACGTACTGGCATGACGAATTGTACGGCAGTGCGGGGATAAAGTTTGTGCAAGTGTCAAGGTCATGTTCCCTATTAGTGGGTGAACAATTCAACACTTGGTGAATTCTGCTTCATGACGATTGGAAGAGCCAACATCGAAGGTCGCTTTGCGAGACCTGCGTTCTGTTTTCATGGGATATTTTATTCACAGTTTTCAAAAAAATTATTAATGGTTTGCAGATATTCATGGTTTGCACAAATTTTCATTCATGGTTTGCGGATAATTCACAATTTGCATCAGATTCACGGTTTGGGGGTCAATAGAGCTCTGAATTAAAATGGCAACCAGATGAGCCAAAACTACTACGTAAACTCAAACATGTTATGGCATCAGTACACAACACTCTATGTTGTGTATAATTAGCTTCATAATCCCAAAGCTTTCTTACAACAAAATGCAACATTACTTTTCCATTAAACAGCCTCTGTGCAACAATTAATCATTAACGGAGGCGACAATGACCAGGTTTGGTGATTTGTACAAGAAACAGCAACTGAAAGGAAACACAAGCATCAATGAATAAATAAATGATTACATTTTTTTTTAACTGTGTGGGGCTGTTGAGACCTGAAACAGTGGTGCACACATTAGACAAATTATAACTTTAGGACTGACTTGTTATTTACTTGACTCTAAACCCACTGAACAGTGAACCCACTGAACTGCAAGGGCCACTGCAGAACACAGACAACGTGGGAAGCCTGATGTGGTTATTTCAGTAACATAAATGAAAGTGGCCTCTTTTTGTTATTACTTTTTCATATTATTACAAACATTTATAAAATATTATTATTTTAGGAAGAGGGTGTAGGTAACTTTCCAGTGTTAGAGGGCAGCATGAAAGAAACAGTTTGGGGTCCTTCTCAGCTCCAAACTAAGTGAAAGCAGCACAGAGTTCATTAAGTAGGAACAGTGCAAGCCTGAAAGATCATTAATTACAGAAAATATCAAGTAGGTTCAAACATGTCCCTGTTTGTTGGATTTGTGCAAAATTACTAAAATGTTAAGAAAATAATTTTTGGAAAACTGAAAAAGCATGCATGAGCTTGAACAGCCAGGTTTCCAATGCAATTTGAAATCTAATTAAAAGGACCTATAGAATACATTGCATGCAGAAAGTATTCACATTGCTTCACTTTTTCCACCTTTTGTTATGTTACAGCCTTATTCCAAAATGTAAATTTTGGAAATTAATTTTTCCCCCTCAAAATTCTACTCACAACACCCCATGATGATAACATGAAGAAAGTTTTTTTTTTTTTTTTAAATATCTGCAAACAAACAAACATACAAAAAATAAGAACTCACATGTACATAAGTATTCACACCCTTTGCTCAATACTTTGTTGATGCACCTTTTGCAGCAATTATAGCCTTCTTGAATATGATTTCACAAGCTTGGTGTACCTATCTTTGGGCAGCTTTTCCCATTCCTCTTTGCAGCACCCCTCGAGCTCCATCAGGTTGGATGGAGAGCGTCAGTGCACAGCCATTTTCAGATCTCTCCAGAGATGTTCAATCTGATTCAGGTTTGTGCTCTGGTTGGGTCACTCAAGGACATTCACAGAGTTTTCCTGAAGCATCTCCTTTGATATCTTGGCTCTGTGCTTAGGGTCACTGTCCTGCTAAAAGTTGATTTGTTTCTATTGTCTGAGGTCAAAAACACTCTGGAGCAGGTTTTCATCGAGGATGTCTCTGTACATTACTGTATTTATCTTTCCCTCAATCCTGACTAGTCTCCCAGTTCCTGCCAATGAAAAACATCCCCACAGCATGATGTTGCCACCACCATGCTTCACTGTAGGGATGGTGCCTGGTTTCCTCCAAACATGATGCCTGGCATTCATGCCAAAGTTGTTTTTATCATCAGACCAGAGAATTTTGTTTCTCATGATCTGAGAGTCCTTCGGGTGCCGTTTGTCAAACTCCAGGCAGGCTGCCACCTGCCTCTTATTCAGGAATGGCTTTCATCTGGCCACTCTACCATACAGACCTGATTGGTGGATTGCAGCAGAGATGGTTGTCCTTCTGGAAGGTTCTCCTCTCTCCACAGAGGAATGCTGGAG